>NC_142600.1:30665957-30837929 GCF_041222555.1 Hakea prostrata
ATATACTCAACTTCTATTGTAGACAGTGCTACAATTGTCTGTAGTTTAGATACCCAGCTCACAGCTCCTCCTGCAATTGTAAACACATAGCCAGTAGTGGATCTTCTTTTATTAAAATCACCTGCAAAATCAGAATCAACATATCCTTTGATAGTAAATTCAGATCCTCCATAACATAAAGCAGCATCCAAGGTTCCTTTAACATATCTTAGGATCCTCTTCACATTAATCCAATGCTATCGTCCTAAATTAGCCATGTGCTGACTAACCACTCCCACTGCATGTGCAATGTCCGGTCTTGTACATATCATAGCGAACATCAGACTCCCCACTACTGATGCATACGGTACTCGAGACATCTCCTTCCTCTCTGCTTTATTGCTATGATACATACTTGAGGATAACTTGAAATTAACAGGAAGCGGGGTAGAAATTGGCTTACAGTCTTGCATATTGAAGCGGCGCAAGATTTTCTTTTAGTAACTCTTCTGAGATAGCCAAATCTTCATGTTATTTCTGTCTCGGTGAATTTGCATCCCTAGAATCTTGTTTGCGGGTCCCAATCCTTCATTTCAAATTCCCTAGCCAACTGAGCCTTTAATTCTACGTTATGATTTTTGTTGGGGCCTGATACCAACATATCATCAACATACAACAGCAAAATAATGAAATCATCAACACCAAACCTCTTGTAATACGCACAAGGGTCTGAAGCAAGTCTGTTGTATCCAAGGCTCAATATGAAGGAATCAAATCTCTTATACCAACATCTTGGCGCCTGTTTTAAACCGTATAGAGATTTGTTCAACCTGCAAACCAAGTTCCTCTTTTTTGGTTGTTCAAAACCTTCTGGTTGGAGCATATAGATTTCCTTTTCAAGATCTCCATGAAGAAATGGAGTTTTTACAACTAACTACTCAAGATGTAGATCAAAAGTAGCACAAAATGCCAAAACTATTCAGATAGTAATAAATCGAACCATTAGTGAAAAGATTTCTGTAAAATCGATACCTTTTTTCTGAGCATATCCTTTGATCACTAATCTTGCACGATACCGCTCTACCTGATCATCACTGTTTCGTTTGATCTTGTAAACCCATTTGTTACCAATGGGCTTCCTTTCATGCGGTGAAGGTACAAGCTCCCACGTCTTATTCTTATGAAGAGCTTCTATTTCTTTCTGCATAACTGCCATCCAAAGTGACGCTTCTGAGCTATCAATTTCTTCTTTGAATGTTGATGGCTCCCTGTCTTCTATTAGAAGACAATATACAACATTGCCCTCCATAATATAATCAGACTACTAGGCTGGTGTGTGTCTTTCACGAGTTGATCGTCGAACTTCTACAATTTTAGACTCGATTGGTACTTGTTCCACATTTTCTGATTTTGCTCCAGAAGAGTCTTCTAGTTCAAACTTCTCTTCCTCCTAAACTGTTGTACTCTCCAGAATTCCTATTGAAGTGCTACTCACATCTTCCTTCTGCTACTTATCTTCTGCAAAAATGACATCCCTGCTGATGACGACCTTGTGGGCAGTGGGATTTCACAGTCGATACCCCTGGACTCCATCAGCATATCCCAAGAATCTACAATTCTGGATTTTGGATCCAATTTTGAAATTTCTTGGGAATGGTATATCGCATACACAAGACTCCCAAATGTGTGCAAACCTGAATAATCAACTGGCTTGCCAGTCCACATCTTCATCGGTGTCTTCAGATCAATCGATCTTGATGGTGATCGATTAATCACATAGCAAGCAGCATTTACGACTTCTGCCCAAAAGGACTTAGCCATACTTGCAGTTCTTAACATGGCTCTCGTTCTTTCGAATAGAGTTCTATTCATCTGCTCCACTGCTCTATTCTATTGAGGAGTGTAAGCCACCGTGAGTTGTTTCTTGATGCCTTCTTGATTACAAAACTCAACGAAATCATCCCTTGTATATTCTCTCCCATTGTCTGTCCTAAGGCACTTGATTTTCTTCTCTGTTTCTCATTCAACTTGTGCTTAAAATGTTTTGAAAACTGAAAACACGTCTGACTTCTTCCTGATAGGAAACACCCAACATTTTCTGGAATAATCATCAATAAAATATACAAAGTACCTTGCTCCTCCCAGAGATGTAACCGGTGCTTGCCATACATCAGAATGAACTAATTCCAAAATACTTTTATTCCTAGAATCAGATGCATTGAACTTCAATTTATGCTGCTTACTTGTAATACAGTGCTCACAAAAGGGTAATGAAACCTTTGTGAGACTCGGGAGTAATTTTTGTTCGGTGAGAATCTTCAACCCTTGCTCTAACATGTGGCCCAATTTTTTATGCCACACTTTCGTCATCTCTTCCGCAGTACCAGTTGATGTAACTGATGCTTCTGCCTCCAGACACGTTTCTCCCGTTAGTTTGTACAAATTTGCAGTGCTCCTTTCGGCCTTCATTACAACTAGCGCTCCTTTGACAATCCTCATCATTCCATTTTGGATGCGGGTATTACACCCAATTTCATCTAATTGTCCCGAAGACAATAGATTCTTCTTTAAGCCCTTCATATGTTGCACATTTTGAATAGTGTGTATCATACCATCGTACATCTTCAATTTGATTGTGTCAATTTCAGCAATCTCCAAGGTATGATCATTACCCATATACACAGACCCTATAAAGATAGGTTCATAAGTGTGAAATCAATCTCTGCGAGAGGTCATGTGCCATGTTGCTCCCGAATCCAAGATCCAATCATCAGTGAGCTACAATCCTATCCTTTGATACTGTTGCTGCTTCGTTGTAAATAATATCTCCTTCAACAACACACCCTTGAGATGTTTCTACCTAATCTACACCCTTTTTGAATGGACACTCATTTTTTAAGTGTCCCCTTTTGCCATAATTATAGCACTTGATATTCTTTTTACCCCTGGATTTTGACCTCCCTTGTTTGTGACTCCCATTGGAATCACGTTCCATTGACCTTTCTCACGTCATAGACAGAGCTTCTGCTTGTTGTGAGCTTGTCTGTCTATCCCTGCTTTTCTTGTCTATTTTCTTCTTCAAGAATTGCAACAGCAACATCATCAAATACTAGATAATCAAAGAGGATATTATTGGTTAAATTGATGACTTTGTCATATGAATCTGAAAGACTTTGGAGTAAAATTTCAGTATGTTCCTGTGGCATAACATACATGTCCCAACGTTAAAAGTTGAGAACATTATGAAGTCAGTGTGTGTAAGTGCTCTTAACTGATGTAGATTCTGACATCCGTGAGGTATACAACTTTCTCTTCAAAAAAATTTGTTGTGAAGTGATTTGGCTTCATACAATTTGATGAGATGATCCCAAACCTTCTTAGCAGTTTTCTTCTCTTCTATGCCTGTTAAAATATCATCAGATAATGCCAGATGCAAATTGGAAAGGATCATTACATCTATTATGTTCCACTTTTTGTTATCTATGATCTCTGCCGGCCGATTACTGATGGCTTCCAGGCAATTATCCTTTATCAATAAATAATGCCTTCATCTTCATCTTCCATAATGAGAATTTTGTGCCGTCAAACTTGCCGATGTCGATCATTGCTGCCATTGCTTCTATCACGAACTGTTGTTGACTACAGAATAACTCCCACTATTTCACGTGAAAAGTATCTCCTCAGGTTACTTCCAACTGGTATATTGTTGAACCAAAGTACACTAGGAAAGGTTCCAGGAAAGAGTGAAAAAACACAACCGATCCACTTAAATACTAGACTCCTTAGCAAAAATTTTCTAGACATGCACTTAATCACCCAATATATCTTTCCAGGGTACCCGAAAAGAAAACAAACACGTGAATAGCAGCTTTAAAAAATTTCTGCAGCACCTCCGTAAGATGAAAACAATATCTTACTTATTTTTTCTGATGTGAATGATCCACCTTCAACTCTAGCTTTGATATCACTGTCGGATTATAAAAAACCCACCGAATAAAGCAATCAACAAATAAAATAAAAGAAGATCACAAGAATTTACGTGGAAAACCCTTAAAGGGGAAAAACCACGGGCACGAAATAAAACTCTACTATAGATAAAGAATTATACAAGAGGGAAAATTCTTTAGAATGAATTATATGTGGAGGGGGGAGGCATCCTTTTATAGCCTCTCCCCATCCCACCTTCTCCTACATCTACTCGATGTGCGACAAAAACTCTCAACAAACTCCACTTTTTTTCGATGTGGGATAACAACTCTCACTTTTACTGGATGTGGGACTACGACTTTCAACAGAAAGGGACTCCGATCTTTGATTTTGAGTGATACTGGGAATTACTTCTCCCAACTAGATGCGAAGGTTATTGATGATGATATTGGCAAAAGCATCTTTCATAGATGGAAGGTCAAAGTTGATTTCGTTTCCAAATTCATGAGGATCTTAACATGGAAGGAACTTCCTAGCTGGTGGGTATTGGAGTGTTGTGTTTGGTCCATTCATGGCGTATATTGTGATGGGTCCATCCATGGCAGTCAAATTAGGAGCTTTGGAATCGAAAGACTCTCATGGGAAAGTTCTATTTGCCATCTCTGATTGAAGACGTGAAGAGAATAGTCTGTTGATGGAGTTGCTGGACATGAAGAAAGATCTTTTCTTGTGTAGGGATTATTACTGGTTGTGGTGTGCTTTATGCTACAATCTCCATTATGGTTGGCAGGTTCAAAATTCGGTTTGCTGTTTGAAACCTGAAGTTCTTATAGTTTTGTGCTTTTTCTTTTTTTTCACAGCCATTGGTGAGGTTAGCGTATTGAGCCTAAAACGTCACAAAACTATAGTTTCGGTTTCTGAGATTGCTAGGTTGCTTTCTCCCTTTCCTTTCCCTGGTTTGATTGTCTTGGTAATCCACCACTTTCTTCTTTTCAAAGTTAAGTGATTCTTGCCATTAAGATTTCAATTCTTTCATAATTCAAATTGAGATTTACACACGCTCTGATTTATGATACTGAAACTTGGTTTTATTTTTCCCCCAGAGGTTGGGGGTGTTTGGAGTGATGGAAGGAGTTTATAGTGCAAATATAAATTTCTCTTTTCCTTGATAGGGTTTAATCTTCTAAACAACTTTACTTCCAAACATATCGAGGTAGATTATTTGCAGAAGATGAGGGGAATTGAATTGCAATAATGTCTGCTTTACGCCTGAAGATGAGGACAAAAATCTCTAACCAAACGTTAAGATCATGTTTTAATTTTTTGTTGAAGGTCGTTTTTTTTTCCTTTCTTTTTTGTCCTGTTAATGCTAGACCACTCAATGTTTGATAGGTAGATAGGAAGACGATGCTGTGAAGAACCTTAATGGAAGATCCTCTGCAAGTTAGGTTTTTTGCTGTTGTTACTTAAATATTAATCTTGTTTATGGAAAGTCATTGGCATTGAATCAAGATTTCAGGATGTCCAATAGCGGCAGGCTTTTCTCCCACATTTTGGATATTTTTCTTATCGTGAACACTTATAAAATATGTAGCCTTTTGAGACCCCTCCATGTTTATCAAGGTTTTAAATTTTTTTTTCTCTACCAATTGTTGCTAATGTTTCTTACATGTTTATGTCTTACTACCATACATTGGATATGACCAAACGATTAACAATAACCCTATTCGGACATTTATCTATGAGTTCTTATCCAATTTGATAGGGAAAACTTTATCTTTGAGCTTTTAAACAAGTTGATCCCTAAATCTTTCTGCTTTTACGTGAACACACATTTATCTTGTAGGTTTGCCTTAGAGTCAGTAGATTCTCCCTATTATCACGAGTCAAAACATTGCTGGACTTTGATAATTGAGTATGAAGTTGTTTAAGGGTTAATCAATTTGACATAAATATCCACATAGTTACCATTTTAATTTATTTCTAAATTCTAGTTTCTAACTTCTCTACAATTAGATCTAGAAGTTGGTGATTCTATTGAAGGTTAACTTGATCTGAACATTCTTTTTTTACTATTAAGGTTATTGAATCAGTTAATTTTGCATATCTCTTGATAGCTCATGGGGCTTTACCCATAGCCTTTTTGCATGAGAGGTTTCTAGGTGCATGTTGCAAAAATCCAGATCCAAAAACTGACATCTTTGGCTGGATTCACATCCTCTGTAATTCCTTCCCTGCAATTCCCTGTAATTCCCTTCTAGGATTGTGCCATGTGGCATTTAAGTAATCCAATGATCACCCAACAAACTAGAGTTTAAATAAAATTCAAATTTAATGGTGGGTTTAAATAAAATTCAAATTTAGTTTGAATTGGGTGACCGTTGGATTACTTAAATGCTACATGGCACAATCCTAAGAGTGAATTACAGGGAATTGTAGGGAAAGGAATTACAAAAGATGTGAATTCTGGCTGGCTCCTATGAATTGCATTACTTGGAATTTTTTTTTTTTTTTTGTCTTATATTGTATTACTTTGATTTATATATGTAAATCAATGAAGTAAATGGGTACTATATTCTATAGCCTTGTAACCTATATCACTGATAAAGAAATTCAAAAAGGCATCATATACCCTTCAATCTCAAGTTATATCTTGAACTCTTTGACTCAAATACCACCCTTCATTGTTTAGTTCATTTTCAGCATTCAAATGTTGGACTTGGACTAGGCTGGTGAAACGTATATTATTTTGCTTGTGTAACCTATATATTTCTCTTTCTAGATAAGATATAAAATGTTTTCAATAGTGTGCAAGAGCTCCAATCTTAGATTTTTCTAAAGGTACATCATTTGCTTCATCTTCTACTAGGATTGTAGCATTGCTTGTCTTTTTTTCTTCATCTTCTTCATCTTCTGCTTCATCTTCTACTAGGATTGTAGCATTGCTTGTCTTTTTGCTTCATCTTCTACTAGGATTGTGGCATTGCTTGTCTTTTTTTCTTCATCTTCATCTTCTGCTTCATCTTCTACTACAATTGTGGCATTGCTTGTCTTTTTTTCTTCTCTCTTCTCTTCTTAGAGGAATTTGCCGTGAAGCTTTGGCACTTATCTATGAGTACCATCCTAATGATAGCCGTGATTGGCTTGCACATAAGGAATGCACTCCCCCTTTTTCATGGCTGAGGGTGTCAATTTGTAATCAAAACCAAATACCATAATCAAATCCAATGGAAAATAAAAGGATGTAATAGGCAGTTCACTTCAATGTAGAAATTAATTTCATAATTATAATTTTGTCCTTGTTATTCTTGTAGCCTTGATTGGCTCGCACTTAAGGAATACTCCTCCTTTCTCATGGCTAAGGGTGTCAATTTGTAATTAAAATCAAATACCATAATCCAAATCCAATGGAAAATAAAAGGATGCAGTAGGCATCCTTTTATTTTGTCCTTGTTATTCTTGTAATGCTTGACTTTGTTTAGCTTGATTTGTTTTCAACTTCCACCCCCCTTATCCTTTCATACTTGCATGGATTGCTATCTCCTAAAATTAGTTCTCAAGGGTTTTGATGTATGTAATAGTCTCCACCCCTTATTCTCAGTAAGTTAATATAAAACACCCTTAAAAAGGCCGCAGGGGTTTTGGTAAAAAATAGCCCTTTCGAACATAATAACCATTGAATTTTCACATGATTCAATGATCATAAATAGAGTATAAATAGATGTAGAATATTCAATTTCCAAGCCTAATGTTTTTTGTGGCATTGTACTCAAAAGCTTCTTATTAATTATTTTTCTTATATTAGAGAGCCATGTTAAACTAGATACACAAATTTGTATTTAATGAAGAAGTGTTAAGGAAAAAATAAGATTACTGTCATTCAATTTAGTTGGCTCATAAAAAGGTTTTAGTTCACTATGGAGAATTGAATGGGGAAGGAGAGCTCAAATTCTTCATAAATAAGCAAGCCAATTGAAGTCTCTCAAAATTTGATATTAAAGCATACAATTAAAATTCATGTTTCTCAAGGCAGATTCTTCTTTCTATTATTTCCCGATTATGAGTTGATTGTTCGATACAATAAATGCACATTGCTTGTACATTTAAAAGCTTTTATTGTTCTTAGTTTGGGTTAATGACCAGCATTCTCATTTGGATACACATAACTAGTTGGGAATTTGTTAGGTGATCGATTTCTTCCAAGTGTAAACAATGACCACACTTGATTTTGTATAAGACAAGGAGGCAAATGTCATTATGAACAAGTGATCTCCAACTGAAGATTGACGAGTTTGAAAATGTAGTACTCACCATTGGCAACAATAGCTAAAAAAAGAGGAAGCTTTTTTAAAGGTTCAAAATTAAATCAGTAAAACAACAATTCAAAATTATGTCAATAAAACAATAACTATATGGTTAATTAGATCAAGCAATAAACTTTACCCTAAAATACACCCAACCTCACTGATGCGTCCAAAATCTGCTCAGCCCTTAGATCTCTTCGTGATGACCTGCAAAAACGAAAGCGTCAGATGCGACCCGACCGCGGGGGTCAGGTGTCCACCTCTGAAGGCTAAGTCAGTTGATGAACTTAATCACAAACGGCTCTGCTAGAAGCACAAAGCTAAGGAATAAAGAACTGGGAAAGGTGATCTAGATCGTAAGCCTCTGATAGTTTACGTCTATCAGTATGTATCTGAATCTGAGTCTGAGTCCCAGATTGTGTCCCCTCCTCACCTCGTATGGCAGTGAGGTTTATATAGAGTGTACCTTCGAATCTCCTTCGTTGGATGCACTTGAACCTTCTTCGGGTAGTCGTTGGATCTTAACAGTTAGATCCGTTGAGTGAGAGACTTCTACTAGTTTGGACTAGTAGAGGACTCCTGAGATAACTTTTAGGTTATGTGATGATTATCCCTTCGATAATGATTAGCCGCAGCCGTCAATTTGAGTCTGCCATCATTAGGGTAATTAACCTAATTCATCAGTTGAATTAGGGCGTGCTTGTAGCTGAATAAGTTTTCTTCCTCAATAAGCCATCTTCTGGATCCGGTTCGCTCGGGAGCGAGTAGGTTCCCTCTATCTCAACCGGGGTCGAGGGTCGAACCAGGTATGAACCCGGTCCGATCATAATTTCTCCATATCACGAGCCCCCCAGACCAAGCGTTCGATCGATCCCGAGGGCTTGATTTTTAACTGGGTTCTTCGTCAGGTAATAGTCTCTGCGTGTTCCATTAAATGTCATAT
Source organism: Hakea prostrata (assembly GCF_041222555.1). NCBI lineage: Eukaryota > Viridiplantae > Streptophyta > Magnoliopsida > Proteales > Proteaceae > Hakea > Hakea prostrata. The sequence goes on from NC_142600.1 coordinate 30,675,111, forward strand.
CACATTTAATGCGGTGGTCACTTGATATGGAGAGTTTATGATCAGACCGGGTTCATACCTGGTCCGACCCTCGACCCCGGTCGAGACGGAGAAAACCGAATCGCTCCCGAGCGAACCGGATCCGGAAGATGGCTTGCTGAAGAAGAAAGCTTATTCAGCTGCAAGCGTGCCCTAATCTTACTTATGGATTAGGGTAATCACCCTGATGATGGCAGACTCAAACTGACGGCTGCGGATAATCATTATCAAAGGGATAACTATCATATAACCTAACGCTTATCTCAGGAGTCCTCTACTAGCACAAACTAGTAGAAGTCTATCGCTCAACGGATCTAACTGAGGAGATCCAACGACTACCCGAGGAAGGCTCAAGTGCATCCAACGAAGGAGATTCGAAGGTACACTCTATATAAACCTCACTACCATACAAGGTGAGGAACGGATCAATCGATCAAGAAGAATTCTATCTGAAACCCAGGTTCAGATACATACTGATAGACCTAAACTATCAGTGTTCTGCTATCTAGATCACCTTTCCCGTTTCTTCATTCATTAGCTCTGTGCTTCTAGCAGAGCCGTTTATGATTAAGTTCATCAACTGACTTAGCCTTCGGAGGTGGACTCCCGACCCCAGCGGTCGGGCCACATCTGACGCTTTCGTTTTGCAGGACATCACGTGGAGATCCAAGGGCTGAGCAGATTTTGGACGCATCATCACTTTTCCTCGAGCGTTGTGAGGGTAAGGCCACGTGTCTCCTTGCAGTCGATCTGTCGTGGCTCACGTAATCCAAGCGACGATTTCCGAACGTTTGTTTCGGATTCGTGAGTTCAAACTTTCAAAACGTCTTCAAATCTCGATCGTTGATTTTGAATCAATATCGATCGTTCAGATTCCCGAACACTCGTGCGGGTGCTTTTAAAAACGGTTCGTTGTCTTCATAGGTTTCATTCTTCTTGTCCGGAATTTGAACCTTTATCGTCTGCTTCGCACCTTCCTGCTCTCAAGCTTTTGCTTCACTGAATCGTAAAGTTTACTGGTCTTTTTCTTTTTGTTGCTTACTGAAACAAGTAATGGCGGATAATAGGGCTTCTCTGATACCCAGTGTTAGTAATAGTAGTGGTAATGAAGCTTTTGCTTCTCCTCCTTCCGAACAATCGGATAGTGATAACAAAACCCTAACTGTCCTCTGGCGCGAGTTTGCTGAAGTTTCTCAAAAAGGTTTAGAGAGAAAAACCGAAACTCCTTCTGTCCTCCGTGAGTCTGGATCTTCCAAGACTTCTAGGGTAACTGCCGAGTCTTCTAGGCAGCCTCAAACTTCTAGGTCCAATGGCGGATCTGGCTCTATTCCCTCCATTTACAAGGAGCTGTTCCCTCCATTTACAAGGAGGAAACCCTTCTTTCAGCCATCCAAGATTTTGATTTTCCTTCCTCTTATCAGGTTAGGGCTCCCCATCCTAATGAGAAGGTTGATTCAACCCTTTCGGGTGAATTTTCTCTGTACATAGATGCACTGGAAAGCGGGGTTCGCTTTCCCTTTTTTAATCCTTTGTTCTCCGCAGTTCTAAATCATTGGGACATTTGTCCCGGAATGCTCCTTCCCAATAGCTGGCGTCTCATCGTCGGCTTCTTGGGTTTGTGTTTTGAACTTGGCATTACGCCATCTCTTTCTCTCTTTGTACATTTTCATGTTCTTTCTATCTCCCATCCTCCCGGATGGATTTTTCTATCCAAACGCAATAAGGCTGAACTTGATTGGAGGGGCAGCAATACACCCAACCTCACCAATTCACTGAAATAGAAAAACACAGTGCAAAAAATTTACAAACAAACATATTACTCTAGTCAAATCTCAAAAATGATATCTTGGTCGATCCGTGGCATCTCCACCAAGATCAGCCATCATCTATTGTTTTGGACATCAATTAATAATTTTGAAGTCTAAAAGAAAATTGCATTCAAAGTTAGGTTGTATAATATTGATATTTAGTAAATTCTTGTTCTCTTACCGTCTTTTTCCTATATGTTTCTTGAACAATCTCTTCTCTTTCCCTCATATAAAGTCACATGCGTTTGCACTTGTAGAGTTTGCTAGATTAACCAACCTTAAATTACCTAAAACACCCAAGTTTCTCATTTTATGTTTTTTAATCAAATCAAGGTTCCTTTTTCTCTCTTAAGAAGAACTTGTTTAATAACAATTTTGATAAGTTGCTTCTATATAGGTCTGGTTTGCATGTAGGTGTGACTCATTTGTTAATTGCTTACTACTTTGGTTAAATCTAGAAGTGTTAATTCCAACAATAAACTTGGTATTATTGAAATTGGACCTGATGTCCAAGATATCTAGTGAAGCGTACAAATTTTAGTTGTTTAGATCATCTGTGAGTGTGAACTAAGTCAGTAGACGGGGGTTGTAGCCTTGAGCTCAAGACATCAAAATAACCTCTTAGTATAAATTGTTGGGGTAAGACTGCATAAAAAAAATCCACCCAGATTTTATTTATACGGAATCCTTTGAACCATATTCACCCTTTTAATAAGCCTTAGCCTACTTTCTTGGCACCTTATGCTTGGATGAAAAAAAAAATGGTTGTTGGAGGAAGGTGGAATGGTATTCTTTCTCATTTGTTTCATTAAATCATGATAACATTATCGTCTATGTCTAAAATCATCTCTTAACCCAGGATTTTCATTTTTCAATGAGACTGTAAAATCATTAAGAAGAGGATCTTTATTCAAGGTTTCATACTATTAAATGAGTCTCCTAATCATAGTACTATATAGGGTAAATATCAATTACCTCCCCTCTTAGCTGGACAAATAGCACTTACACCCCCTCTTAGCTGGATAATATCACGTACCTCCCCTCTTACCTAACAAATATATCAAACACCTCCCCTCTGCTAACTTTCTCGGTTAAATTTAACTTTTACCGTTAAATATTTTTCTAAAATCCTAAACTACCCTTGGCTAAATTTTTTAGTATTTTATTTTAAACCCTAAATTACCTTAATTATGCTAACAATTAAACTACTAAATTTTCCTCAATTAAAATAATTATTAAAAACCAAAATATCATAGTTAAAACTTAAATTATTAAAAGCCCAACATATCCTTTTTTTTTTTTTAAATTATCAAACAATTTTAAAAACACGTACTACTATCAAGTAAAATTAAAAACAATTACTACTATTTTGGATTTCTTTTAGTTGTTTGATAAAATTTTTATATATTGGGCTTTTAATAATTAAAGATAATTTGGGTTTTAACTATGGTATTTTGGTTTTTAACATTATTTTAATTGAGGGTAATTTAATATTTAATTGCTAGAGTGATTAGGTAATTTAGGGTTTAAAATAAAAAAATATTTTTAATCCAAGAGTAGTTTGGGGTTTTAGAAAAATATTTAGCGGTAAAAGTTAAATTTAACCGAGAAAGTTAACAGAGGGGAGGTGTTTGATATATTTGCTAGGTAAGAGGGGAGGTAAGTGATATTATCCAGCTAAGAGGGGGTGTAAGTGCTATTTGTCCAGCTAAGAGGGGAGGTAAGTGATATTTACCCTACTATATATCATACTATCATACTATCATATCATACTACTATATCGTACTATCATATCATATCATACTACTATACAACAACAACAACAACAACAATAAGCCTTGTCCCAACTAAATGGGGTCGGCTACATGGATTCTTGCCCTCCAATCAGTTCTGTTCGAGGTCATGCTAGATCATATCATACTACTATATAAAAGGAAAATTTGAAACAGTTGTGGTATGTTTTTGTTTGACCAAAATACCCCCCCCCCTAATAGACACGTACCTCTGCATTTTTTGGGTTGACCAAGATACCCTTCCCTTACTACCAAAAACCCTTCCCGTCAACATAACCCCTCGTCATGAAATGCACCTCTTTTAAGAGTACCCTTCATGCCAAGCGACATACCCCCCCTCCCCCCGAGTCCGGATCCTCACCCCGTCGGGGGAGGACAGATTGCTCCTCGACAGCTTCCCAACCACACAAACACGTGGGGCTCGCAAGTGAAAATTTGAAGTTTTTTTTTTTATTTTTTTCAAAAAGTGTTTTTCACCTGTGGGCCCCCACGTATTTGTGTAGTTGGGAAGCCGTCGGGTAGCAGTCTGTGCTCCCCCGACCGAGTGAGGATTTGATATGTGCTCTCTCGATGGGGTGAGGATCCGGACTCCCCCCCACTATGGAACCGGTGCGAATTTGCCTTTTCCTGAAAAATCTGCGCGAATTTTGATTGAAAAATAATAAATAACGAGCCAGTGTGGATACCTTTTACTGCAAAACGTGTCCATTGCTAATTCCCCATCTCTACATAAATATATCATTCTCCACCGTGAAACCTCTCTAAAGCTTCAAGAAAAACCAAATAAAAGAACCTCCAAACTGTCTTCAACCTCCCACGGGATCAAGGTTCACTCCTCACAATTGAAGAAGAAATTAAGGATAAGAAAAGTCAAGGATTGTTTCCATCTAATCTGGTCATTCGGCTTTCAACATGCAATAAAGAGGGACATCAAAGATGTTCCAACTCCCATGGCTCAATGGATTCTCACCACACCACAGCTTCAGCTCTTCATCACATCAAATTTCCTAATGTATACAAAGCCAGATCAAACTAATCACCCAGCACAGTTTCATCATCTTCTTTTTTTTCACAACCGATATCTCTCAAAATAAAAACGTGTTTGTGAAGGTAAAGCTGAGTGAGTTTTCTCCTATCCTCCCTCCCTCTTTCGTCTCTAACCGCCATACTGTTGAACCTTGCATGGGGAAGTATGAGTGGATCTTTGATTGAATTTTTTTATAGTTCAACCACGCAAATGATTACTGTTAGAATATTAATTGAATATTCCACCTAAGGTGGGCTTCATTGATTGTGTTACACTTTGATTTGGTTTCTTATTGGTCTGATATAGGTAATATACGGTTACTAGAACTCTTATATGGACTGGCTAGTGTGGGCTAATAGGAACCGTTAGATCTTGATGGACGATCTAACGGATTTGCCTATATAAAGGATGCTAGGTCCCTCCTCTAACCCTAATCATAATCACAATCACATCTGGCTAGTCAGAAAGGATATACCATCAAGCCAGTGAATAGGGAGGAGGCTAGAGGAGAAGATCCAACATCAAGTTGATCATAGAATCAACTTCCACCTCAAGTTTGTTCCTAGTGGGAGACATAAAGAAGATATTCCGCTACGCTTCGTCTCCAATAGAACCATAGAAAGGTATGTTCATCATCATCTTGTGTTATTATCATACTAAGGTGTTTTTAGTCGATCTATGCGATCTTGGATAGAAATATTCTTACATGTGGCATCAGAGCCTGTATAGAATCGATTAAAGACCCATAGGATTGTTGAATGATGAACTTAGGGTTCTAGAATGGAACCTATGAAACTTGTGAATTTTTTCTCCTGATTTTTTCAACGAAACCGTGGGGTTTTTGGTCAATAACTTTTTTTCTAGAAATAATTTTGAAAATCTAAAACTACCACTGCGTAGATCTCGGAAAAACGAAGAAATTGATATATTATGGGTCACCATCGGACTTCGGACGCGCCGGCAATCGCTGCTGGAATCCGGCAGCAGTTTTTTATTTTTTTAAATCTGTGCGATGCTGACGTGGTAGTTTGACCGGGTCGGGTCAACCCGACCCATGACCCGCCAGGGCGACCCGATTCTGAACCCGTCAGGTCAAACGGGTCGACCCGGTTGACCGGTCATCGGTCCAGCCGAATGGATTAACTTGGGTGAACCAGATTTATTGTTTGAACCATTTTGGACCAAACTCGGTTTTGACTCAGCGAGTCAACTCGCTGGTTTCGATTCGATTTCTGATTTAGATTCTTGGTTCAATTTTGATTTCGATTCGGTTTTAATTTAGATTCGATTCAATTGTTGATTTCGGTTCAATTCGGTCCCGTTCGGCCTAATAAGATTCTGATTTTATTGGACCGTTTTTATTTGCTGGTTGAACCGGTTTAATAAATAAAAACCAGAATACTATATGTTTAGTATTTTTTTATTTCTGGCTAAACCGTAAGGAACTTTAAAGCGTTATTCTAGGGTTTTATATTTTGGATCATTTCGAACGCAATGGAACCATTTTCAAGACCCAATTCTACCCCTATATATGTGAAATATTATATATCATGTTTTGGTTGAGCCTATAATTGGAATTCTATTTATTTAGTTTTTTTTTATTTTTGGCTAAACCGTAAGGAACTTTAAAGCGTTCTTCTGGGGTTTTATATTTTGGATCATTTCGAACGCAATGGAACCATTTTCAAGACCCAATTCTACCCCTATATATGTGAAATATTATATATCATGTTTTGGTTGAGCCGATAATTGGAATGCTATTTATTTAGTATTTTTTTTATTTCTGGCTAAACCGTAAGGAAATTTAAAGCGTTCTCTAGGGAATTTATGTTTTGGACCCTTCCGGACACAATGGAATTATTTTCAGGACCAAATTCCACTTCTATATATATGAAACATGATATGACATATTTATGTTGTATATGTAACTTCACCGTTGGGTGAATTTTTTAATATGGATTTTTTTATCAAATGGCTTTGTATTGTGAGCATGTTTTATATGATATTATACAATTGTCAAATATATATCATGCATGCTTTATAAAGGGTTTGATTACTTCTGGTAATCCGGAATTTTATGCATATGTATGATGTATTTTATACATGCTTCGATTGCATTTTGATAATCCGGAATTTTTTTCCTTCCAAACAATGTATTAGCATTATTTGTGAGTAACATAAAGTATATTCCAATATGAGAATTTCATGAGCTTGATTGTGAGTGACTGCCAAAGTGGCATTCATGGTTGGGTTTATGGAATGTCAGCCATATATAATAATGGGATGTCTCTTGATGTTAATGCATTTTTATACGCCCAAATGTGGTAATTATGTGTTAGCATTAAGAGGGAGACATGTACAGCATTTGGTTGGGAGTTGATTAATCTAAGAAGTTTATACACTCAAAGGTGGTAAATTTTTCGAAGGTTGGAATACTCTCATAGCCGCTGACGTGTAAGGGAGTATCACAACTATATGTCATGAATTATGTCCAAAAGGTGTTTTCATGATGATATATGTGTACTCTTTAAAGTGATGCACTTATAAGTTATATGTTACCCACATTGTGATAAAAAAAAAAAAGCGATGTACTTATAAGTTACATATTAAAGTGCTAATAAAATGATGGAGTATCACAACTGTATGTCATGAATTCTGCCAAAAAGTGTTTTCATGATAATATATGTGTGCTCTTTCTAGTAATGTACTTATAAGTTACATATTAAAGTGCTAATAAAGTGATTAAGTATTACAACTGTATGTCATGAATTCTGCCCAAAGGTGTTTTCATGATGATATATGTGTGCTCTTTCTAGTGATGTACTTATAAGTTACATATTAAAGTGCTAATAAAGTGATTGAGTATCACAACTGTATGTCATGAATTTTGCCCAAATGTGTTTTCATGATGATATATGTGTGCTCTTTCTAGTGATGTACTAATAAGTTACATATTAAAGTACTAATAAAGTGAGGGAGTATCACAATTGTATGTCATGAATTCTGTCCAAAGGTGTTTTCATGATGATATATGTGTGCTCTTCTGTTAGTCACATTTTCTGTCTATAACAATATAATTGTTATTGAGATTCTTATAAAGTCAAACTTCAAAAAATTGTAGATGATGTGTTGTTAACCACACATTCTTTGTTACTGAGTAACTGATGGATATGACTCATAAGAGTATAAAAGACAAAAGTAGTTATGTTTTTTTACTGCCCATTAAGAAGTCCATCAATGAACACTTGATGAATTGTTTACCCACTGAATGCACTGTTTTGAAATTGTTGAATGCAGTAGCGTAAAGATACTAAGTCTCATCTAGTGTTGAAATAAGTATATTTCTGTAAGAGTTTTTTTATCATAAGGTGTGATGGTTTTGGAGGAGTTAGGGATTATTTCATCAGGATAATTATTTTTTAAGATAAAACTCATGATTCCTAATGTTTCTTTTATTACCCTTGCTATTATCCATCAATACCCTTTGCATCCTCTACTGAGTTTGGAATTATAAAGACCAATACCTTTTTCCAAGAAGAAACTTTGTTCTTATGAGCATCAATACTCATAAAAATGTTCAGGGTAAAGACTAAGAGTCCGGTCAGACTAACAATTTGGGACTTGTGAAAACTTCCTTATAAATAAAGATGATTGTTGTAAGTAGAAGTTGCATTGAGTATAAGGTCTGGTTAACTAAGTGCGAAAATGAAAGTTATGATTCTTTGGTTCTTGTTTGAAGATTTGATTTTTTCTTGTCCCATTCAGTCCTGGTGTTTAGATAGTGGTCCTTATTCCGCCACCTTGCGTATAAATTATTATTTCATCATATTTATTGATAACCACTATTTGTTGATGACCATTCTTAATATGGTTTTTGTATTCAATTAAAAAATAATCTAAATCTCTAAGATCTTCAAGAATTTTTTTTTTTAGACTGAAGTTAAGAAATTGTTAGATCCGACCGGGGAGGAGAGTATTATGGCTGATATGAGGATCTGGACAGCTTAAGGGCCCATTCGCCAAATACTCGGAAGATTCGGATATAGTTGGTCTGTTCACTATGTTTGATAGTCCCGAGAAAATTGTGTGACCGAAAGGCTTAATCACACTCTTGTGGACATAGTGAATAGTATGGTAGGAAAACTATTTTGTTTTAATTATTTTTTATAAGGTGAAGCCCTGATAACAGCCTCTTATATCCTTGATCATGTTCCTTTCCAAATATATTCTTTTTTACTCCCTTTTCCATTGCAAATTATTCATAAATCTAACTTAAACCATTTTAGCGTTTGAGTTGTTCTGCAAATCTAAGGTTGAATAATCCTGTATTGCAGAAGTTGGAACATAAAAGTTTTTCATTGTTAATTTGTTTCTTACTCAGATCTTGTTTTACCATCATTGTTAAGACAACAGAATTGTGAATTCTTAAATAGTTTTCTGAAGTTTGATATAGCCAAGAAATGTAGCTTGTTCCCAGACTACTTGATATAATGAACATGAATATAACATTGGCATTATGGTTGACCCAGTTACTAAAAAGTCGTCTTTAATTAAATTTGTGATTGGGTGCAACGAGATATATGATATAGTTGATGAGACATAATGATGTTTGGGAAGCTTGTTAAGTTGCCCAAAGGCTTTAAACCCATTTATTTTAAGTGGGTGTATAAAACTAATAAATATTCATGAAGAAAGATTGTAAGGTTTAAAACCAGACTGACAGTTAAAGAGTTTACTCATAAAGAGGAAGTTGACTAGTGAAATTCTCTCACCTATCTCTTCTAAGGATTCTTTTAGAGTTATACCAAATAGATGTGAAGATTGCCTTTCTAATTGAAAACCTTAATAAAGAAGTCCATGTCATTTAGCCTGAGGATTTTGCGGTTGATGATTTTAATCATCTTGGTGTAGACTCAAGAAGTCTAATTTTTGGTTTTATGTAAGCTTCCAACTATGGTGTTTAAAGATTGATAATGTTGTTACTTTATTCGATTTTGTTGAGAAACTTGTAGATCAATATATATATATATATATATATATGGCAAGGTCAGTGGGAGAAATTTTATCTTTCTCATTATTTATGTTGATAATATTTTGCTCACTAGTAGTGACGTTGGCCTATTGCATAAAGACTGAGCAATTGTTATTTCAGAATTATGATATAAAAGACCTTGGTAATGCATCTTTGTCTTGGACATTGAGATCCATAGGGATTGTTCATGCTATTTATTGGATCTTTCTCAGAGGGCATATATAATTTATATTTAAAGAAGTTCAGTATGCTAGATTGCATACTTGAGAATGGTTTTGATTCTCAAGGGAGATACACTGAGCTTATTACAGTTGTCCTATAAATGATACTGAGAGAGAACAATTGAAGAAAGTATCTTATCTTGAGATACTTGAAGAGGACAATTGATGATAAGATAATCTACAAGCTTGTTCCAGACCTATAGCATTAAGGTATATATATATATATATGGATTTGACCTCGCTAATTGTCCGGATAATAAGAAGTCCATTTTAAATTGTTTTCCTTGATGGCAGGAGGGATAATATCGTGAAAAGTGTGAAATAATGTAAAATTACTTATTTTCATCATATAGGTTGAGTTTGCTACATGTTATGGGACAGTTACTCAAATTGTTTGACTAAAGAATCTCATCAGATAATTGACAGTTTTATTTTAACATTCTGGATAGACCCATCCAATTGTACTATAATCACAATTCAGTTGTGTTGTTTATTAACAACAAGAAATGTGTGATCATAGGGTCTAAATACATGATGGTCGAGTATTTGACCACTAAAGAAAAAGTTGTTTGGTTAAGGAACCTCATTAGACAGTTGACATTTTTTTTATTGTGGATAGATCTATTCAGTTGTACTGTGATAACAATTCTGCTATGTTGTTTGTTAACAACAATAAGGGTATCACAGGGTCTAAACACATGGAAATTAAATATTTGACTATTAAAGAAAAGGTTAAAGAAGGTGACACCACAGTAGAGCATATTTGTACAGATAATATAGCTATAGATCCCCTAACTAAGGGTCCCTGCCTAGACGTCTTTGATAGACGTGGGGTAACTATGGGTTTAGGAGGAACCTTAGATGCGGTTGTTTAGTGGGAGTTTGAGAATTTTGCTCTATTGTGTAATAAGGTATTCTATCTGTACTTGTCTCTTGTATGCACTGATAATTTATTTGAATTCAATAAAGTTCTTTGGTGACATATTAATCTTCACATTATTATCATGTTGCATGTTATGAAAGTCTTAAGGTATGTGTTAACCTTAAGCAAAAGCTAAGGCATTCATGTATTAGCCTTAAGGTGTGTCATGTAACACATAAAGTTAAAACTCGTAGGAACCATAATGTACATATAATCTCATTTTTGTGGCATTGAGTCACAGGTTCGAACCATAATGTACATGCTTTCGTGGCATTGAGTCACAGGTTCGTAGGAACCGTAAAGTATATTCTTTTGTGGCATTGAGTCACAGGTTCGTGGGAACCATAAAGTATATTCTCTCGTGGTATTGAGTCAAGTTCGTGGGAACCATAAAGTGAGAGATTTGGATTGACAACAGAATGACACATGAGGATTTCTATAAAGTGTCATTAGTTGCCACACTACCATATTGCATCCATTTTCAGTAAAGTTAAGAGTATTTGTGACCATGGATGGTCCTGTGTTGCATAAAAGATGCAGTCACTGCCATGATTCGGTACTTAAGGCTCTATGTGAAGGGATTGAGTTCTAGGATTATCCTTAGACCAATATAAAGTTGTGCACATAAATGTCAAAATGTTTTCAACGTATCTTTTTCAAATGTTTTCTTAAAACAAAGAAGATGTTTTGTTTTACTCGACTGTGTCACAATCAATATAGCCCAAGTGAGAGAATGTTAGAATATTAATTGAATATTCCACCTAAGGTGGGCTTCATTGATTGTGTTACACTTTGATTTGGTTTCTTATTGGTCTGATATAGGTAATATACGGTTACTAGAACTCTTATATGGACTGGCTAGTGTGGGCTAATAGGAACCGTTAGATCTTGATGGACGATCTAACGGATTTGCCTATATAAAGGATGCTAGGTCCCTCCTCTAACCCTAATCATAATCACAATCACATCTCCTTAGTCAGAAAGGATATACCATCAAGCCAGTGAATAGGGAGGAGGCTAGAGGAGAAGATCCAAAATCAAGTTGATCATAGAATCAACTTCCACCTCAAGTTTGTTCTTAGTGGGAGACATAAAGAAGATATTCCGCTGCGCTTCGTCTCCAATAGAACCATAGAAAGGTATGCTCATCATCATCTTGTGTCATTATCATACTAAGGTGTTTTTAGTCGATCTATGCGATCTTGGATAGAAATATTCTTACCATGATTGATATCTGGTTCGAAGACAGAATATTCATGAATGGGTTACAGGCTCATCGTATCGTACACACATAGCCATGCATGCAAAGTTCCTCTGCTCCAAGTCTCCAGTGCTTGGCTATGAACTCCATATTTTGGACTTGGAAGAGAAGGTTCGACCAACTATCTTATGGCATTAAATTTATCACCGTTAGTTTAGATTTGAATGCAGCCATGCATGGACATCAAATACTCAAAGCGCATTCTCCCTTCCTGTGTGCTATGGGAGCGATCTGGTCTACTCACCGCCACCAGGATCATCTCTTCCATTGTGTCATTTCCTGGATTATTTGAAATCAAAGCAAGCTTTTGGCATCTTGGCCAAGAGGTTTGATGTAAGGTCTGTTTGAAAATCTCATTTACTCTTGGCACCCATGTCTCTGATGTAACCAAGTGCTCAGCTTGTAGGTGATTGCTTCATCTAGTGGGTGTTAATAATAGCTAACGCCCGAGGTGCAGCAACGGAGTCTGCAAGGTCTCAACATCAATTTTGAATAGATTCCCTATACAATTAAGTGGAACTTGGATGGGCCTGACTTGCCTCATTCGCTGTAGGGAATTCCATCTGAAATACGTTGATTGTTTGCATAGATTATAAGTACTTACAGGAAACGAATTAAAAGATGTGAATCCTATCTTTTATTTTACTTTTTCTCCCCCCCCCCCGCCTCTTTTTTTTTTTTAAATAGTTTTGAGGTAGAGTAGGGCAAATTTGGAAATTTTATCCCCCCCCCTCTTTTTTTTTTAAATAGTTTTGAGATAAGTATAGTAGAGTCATCATTTATATAATTTCATCATTTATATAATTTGAAGCACGGGAGAAATGTAACAGAATAAATCGAGCACCTCTTCTTCCACTGTCTCTTCTCTTGTTCATTATGGGCAAAAGTCATTATCACCACCAAACCCGATGCAAATTGAAGTTTTTTTTCCAAATGGTAGAACATTATCGCAATTCACCCAGCTCCAGTCACTCCTTTGGTTTCTTTTAGGATTGGATTTGATTTGATTTTTTAAACACTTAATTTGCAAATACTTCTATCTGTGATAGGGTAAGCAAGTTGGTCTTCAATGCCCTGAGAAGATGAATCTCGGATTTCAAATATTTGACTTGATTTGGGGTGCATATTTACTAGTTTTTTGAAAAACATGAGATCTCAAGAACTTCTAAATCTTTCGAAATACATCGTTTCATTGTCTTTTATTTGGTTAAGCTTATAAGAAGATTCAACTTGAGTTACAAAAGGATGCAGCGAATCTTCCCAAATTTAGATTTTCATTTTTTGTGTTTTTAATGAGCTGTCGATTGCTCTGCTCATTGTCTTTTCATTGTTAAAATGAAAAAATGAAACTATGAAACCGGGAAACCAAACTGTTTCTATAAATGATTTGGGATTCAGCAATGCAAAATGGTCTAACTACATTTTAAACCGAACCGAACGGTTAAATATAAATAAATAAAGAAGAAGAAGAACGGTTAAATAGACATCTCCTTCAGATGGCCATTTTCTTCCCCGTAAAGAAGAGAAAAGGTAAGGGAGAGATTCATTGAGAGAATTTTGCTCCGGGTTTGATCTCATAGATCTTCGTCTGCAAGGTAGAATTTATCTTCCTCTGATTCCTTTTTCTGGAAATCTAGAATGTAATTGTTCTTTTTATTTTTTTTGGGTTTCTATTCATGGATGTGTTCTTTATAACTTTTTAATGCAGGCAATCTGTTTGGTCTTTTGCTTCTTCTTTTTTCCCTGAGACTTCTGGCGAAGATAGGGTGTATGCAAACTTTTGGTTTGAGAGATGGAATGGGATTCTGTTTGCTAATTTTTTGGGTATTGTTTGTTTTTGTCCTGGTTCAGAGTTGAGGCAAACATGAAAAGTTAACTGAGTGACCTTCCTATGAATTATATTGAAACATTAGTCAGTTGGGAGGTTTCCGTGGAATGAAAATATTGGTTATTGCAACGTAACAGAAATACTATTATGCATCTTTTAGATGTTGATGTTTCATTTATCCTTTAATTTTCAATTCAGTGTAGATGCAGTTATGTTTATGTCTTGGTTGTTACTAGAATAGGCTAGCAGTTCTACTTTGTTAGTTTCTGCGTTTCAATTATTGTGGGGTTTCTGGTGATCTTTGGATTGTGAAGTGAAATGAAAAAGAAACAAAATTAAACCCAAACTTGAACTCTCTCCCTGCTGTTGTTATTACGATCTGATGTTAATTTATGTAATCCACATAACCAAGACAGATGAATCGACAGTTTCAGAAATGTATGCATATATGTTTACTGTTAGTCTCTGGATATATGTTAGCTACATTTAGTCTAAGCTGCTAAGTTCCTAAGATCAGCTTCGACAACTTGGTCTGTAGTAATTTGTGAAGAGAAGGTTTTGCATCTCGCGTTTTATTTCATGAGGACGCATCCAAATACTGTCATCATCCATCTTTGAATTTACTTTTTTATTTCTTGTAATTCCTCAAATTTGGTTCTCTCCTGCAATTGCGAATGAGGTCTCTTTCAGTCACCTAAAGGTGGTTCTTTTTGCTTGAATTTATCTTAAACAGTTCCTTATTTTGGTGCAGACATAGCACGTCCTATTATCGACTGGTAGAATTTGATTACATGGATGATGAAGGAGATATGACTGATGCTGTGGATGAGATTGATAAGGAGTTTTGTGGCAGAGATGATGGTGAAGCAGAGGTCGATGACAATGATATGGTTGGGTTTCTCCCGTACTTGGCAGCCCAAAATTCTTTTTGGTGGTTGTGCAGATTTTTTTTTTTTCTTTGTTGCTAACCCTTCCCCAGAAAAGAACAATATCTTTCTGCCAAGTCTTGAATTACTAGGCCTAAAGTTCCATCGCTGCATGTTGCTATCTTGAATTTCACAGCTTACAAAGCCAATTAATATATCTTCTGCACAAGCTAGGGGAGGGATAGATATTCAGGGACTCCCATGGAACAGATTGAATATTACAAGAGAGGAATACAGGCAAACAAGGTTGGAACAGTACAAGAATTATGAAAACATTCCTTCATCAGGGGAAGTCATAGACAAGGTTACATACTAATGTTTGTATGGTTGGCTTTACTATAGATTTTTTCTATTTGACTGGTTCCTCTTTTTTCAAGGGGCTGACAATGAAATATCAATATCATTGGCTTTTATAGGCATGCAAACCTGTGGAGAAGGGTGGGAACTACTACGAATTTCAGAACAATACAGGGCTGGTGCAGCCCAGCATTCAACATTTCCAGGTTAGTCACTTTCTTAAGTTTCATAATTTTCATTGCAAGTGTGCATGTGTGCTCATATGTTTGTTTTACAAAAGTTACATACTTTGTAATTAATTTTGTCGAGGCAATAATGTACCTACTCATCACATAAATTCCTTTAAACTTGCAATTTATCTGTCCAAAAGCAATGGCCCTATTATTTCTTAGTCATTTTAGATCAATATTCACTTGCCTGATTGTTATATTCTAATTCAAGTGAATTAGCTGTGTGTAACTAATTCTGCTTCCAGATATTTGCTGGAGAACTTGGTGGCTATAAGAAACTGTTGTAAGTAATTTTGTTTCCGTGATACAATATGTTTTGCCTTGCTGATATCATTTTCTTGTCATGTGTTTCTAGTTTAAACTTCTGACTATAAATTTCAATCCCTTCCTTATAGATTTATTTCATGTCCATATGTCATGTTGTACACTTATGTTGACCCTAGATCGAGAACTCAAGGAGATCTCGGTCCAACTTGGTTTTTTGGCAGACTAAGCTGGGCTGTGGTGCCCAAGTCTTCAAACTATCACGTGGACATCGACCATTTTCTTGACTCTGCTGTTTGTTTATTGCTGTTATTCTAGCTCAACTAGGTCTTACATGATGCTTACTTGTTTCCTCTTAACTTGCTTTGATAGATACACCTATAGACCTATATGCACATATATGAATGCTTTACCTTTTGTTTTGCTATCTACTTGCCTTAACATCTATGTGGTCTTACTCTCCAACAAATAAATAGGACAGGCTCAAGTTTTCTGTTTCAAACCAGAAAACAAGTTGGGGGCTCAAATGGGTGGAGCTTCCATAATCTAGATAGCAAACGTGCCTATGTGAGGTTGTCTTTCACTTTTGACTTTTGAGAGACAACTTGGATTACTTAGTTATATTTGCACTTGTTAAATGTGATGACTTGCATAATTTACATGAATGTGCTTCTGTATATGGGTTTTGGGGGTGTTCTGTGTCCTACACTGATGTTTTTGCTTACAACAGGTATACATATAAATTTTCATAGTAAAAGGTTTTTTAGGCTCTGCTTGTGAGAATATTTGAAGACTGAGCAAATCCATTTTCTTTTTGGGCTCACATAAGCAAATTTCTCCTTTTCTTAAGTTTATCCTGCATTGAATTGTAGTAGCAGATGAGCACTTTGACTCCAGGCTGATAATGATTCAGTTAGACCACAAGAAAGCATAATCTTCTTACTTACCTCTCAATATTAGAGCAGAGGGAGGAACACTCCCCTCTGTGTAATTTTTATTGACACTGCCTTATCTTTTTATTTGCAGCTGAGGAACTTGGTTTGGGCCACTTCAAAACATGACGTATATCTGGTGTCAAACAATTCAGTTATTCTCTGGTCCTCGGTATCTTGCAATTCATCGGAGGTCCTCAACTTTTCTGGACATGTCACACCAACTGAGGTATGACATTTTTGCTTGCATGTTCTGTTCTGCCAATACTAACAAGATGGATTGTTCCCTTTTTTTGTTGTGGCGTGGTGGGGGAGGGGTGTATATTTTGGTGGAAATAAATCTACCTTACTCATGGTTTTCTCTTCTTGTTCTGTTTTCTTCCTTCCTCCACGGTAAGGACACCTATAGCAGCTTCATGATGACTGCTGTTGTTTTGCTTCTTTAGAAACATCAAGGAAGTTTATTAGAAGGTTTCAAGGAGACCAAGATCAGCACACTTGCAGTCAAGGACAATTTTCTAGTTGTAGGGGGTTTTCAAGGAGAACTTGCTTGTAAGGTGAGCATTTTTTCACAGCTACACACGAAGGTAGCAATTTAGCACAAGTTCACACCATATTGATGACTTCTGATTTATTACTTTAAGGAAGAGTATTTGAAAGGCTTTTCCTTAATCTTTTTGGATACTACATGCACAAATGATGTATGTTGTCACAATTCTGTTGTTTACCAACTAGGATTTTCTTACCCATTATTGCTTGCTTGGCCTTTCAAAGTGATCCAACCTTCGTGGTGGTTAGGATCATCTGATTGGGCTTAACTTTTGGCCTACAAGATTCCGTGGGAGGACATACAAAGTTAATCGTAATATATTAGTAAAGTTTAAAGTCCACCACAATGCATGTCTTCACACCTTAAAAGAATGAGAAAACTGATTTTTTAAGCATAGATTACCATTTGGCTTTGATGGACGTCAAAACCACAAATAGATGAAAAACATAAGTTTCGCTGTGTCAACATCTTGACGTCTAGAGAGTTATAAACCCAAATGGGTAAACTACCCCCAGGGTACCTAATGTTTTGAGATACTTTGCCTGAAGTACCTCATTTTTTGACAACTATATTTGGAACACCTATTGTTTTGTAAACGTAACTGATGCAGGTTTACTACCTTGGGCTGGACCAACCTGTTTGGGTATCCAAATGGAAATGAATGGGGATTTTTAGAATATATTCTGTTGGATGAATGGCTTTGTTTTACTCTTTTTACTTTATATTAATCTTTGTTTATTTTAGAAGTTAGCTAGTAGGATCTTTGGCTTCTAGATGGAGAGTTGGTTTTTATTTTTAGGAGCCTTATTTCTCTGTGTTTGGCGTAATCTCTTCATGGAGGTTGATTGAAAAGATGAATTGAGTTTAGGTTTGTGAAGAGCCTGCATGGTGGGTTAGCGTTTTCCTTTTAAACTCCATTTTCTTATCCAATTTTTTTCCTTTTCCATTCTTTCCCCTGCAACTCTGAAATTCTATCTCTCCGTTCTCCTGATGGCCCTTTACCAGTTATTTTTGGGTTACACATCTAATTTTTGTGCTTCAATTTTGTGCATAGATGATGTCCTGCACATTTTTGATGTAGGAGCTGTTCCATGGATCAGATCAAACCAGTTTAAGAACCCAAACCAACCTCATTCTCGTTCGGTAGGAATTTTAGAGTTTATTATTTGGGAAGTGTCCATAACCTTCTATTTTGGGGCATCTATTAAACATTAATTGAAATTTTCAGTATGTGCTTTATCAGATTCCTAAGTATGTCAGTTTAAGTTATAAGAAGTGATTGGATGTCTTTATTATCTTGGTTTTATAAATGTGTAATTATTTGTAACCCAATGATGGGAGTAGATTTGAAGAATGAACTAAGTTTGTTGTGTTGAAGCCTGCATGGCATAGTAGCTTGTGTTAGCCCTCCATTCCCCTCTTCTTTGCTTGTATATTCTGCTTGCTCTCCTCATTCTGTTTTTTTGTTCTTTCCTCCTATCAATATCTGACTGAGTGGCTGGCCTGCTATAACTCTGAGAGTATGTACCCTTCTGCCTTTAGATTTTGGGGATTATTCACTTCCTCAGGGCAATTGAGTACCTTGGAGGTCCCTCCCCAAGAGTTCCCTATCTAGTGGTTAAATGATCTTAAACCAAATCTGGAGTCCATTGTTCTGCTGAGCCAGTTTCAGAACTTAATAACATATCTCCAGCTGCTGCTTTCCGGTAGTATTGGCTGGGTTTTATTAAGGCATTTGACTTTTCCCTGAAACCTGTTGTAAATCTGGCTGTTTAGGTGAGTTCTATCACCTAAACCTTAGGCTAGTGACATACTCCTAGATATAGGAGACTAACCAATGTAGCCTTAGATTGTAAGGAATCAAACCTGTGGCTAATTATTTATTAACAAGCCCTCTTGGGTAGGCTAAAATTGGCTTGGGAGCCACTAAAAGATCGGGTTTGAAGGTATGGCTATGACCTGTTATTGATGAGGAATTGGGGTTGCCAGAAGAGGTTTAAATGCTAAATTTGAAATTCCAGCAAGTTTGGGTTTGTTTCGAGTTTTAAATGGAGAAAAAGAGGGGATTAGGGTTTATGAGGTAGATTTTTGGCTGGGCTTTGGATTGAGCCATACATGAGTCGGGAGACTTCTTTGGTCCAAATATTGAACAAAACTGATGTTTGGACTGTGTTATCAAAAACTTTGATCTTCCTGTGCAATAGTAGGGTTTCAGTGGTTTGACAGGCTGAAACTTGGATCTAGTGGGAGGGCAATGTTGCAGTTCAAAATGGATGGGTATTGATGATTGGATGTGTAAAGTAATTAAAATTACAAAGTTAGAAACATTAGGATGAACTAGATAGGCTTTTTTATTTAGGAAACACGGTCCTCCAAACTCAATTTACTTATTTACTTAATCAGACTTGACATAATGAAGTAACAATAGGCTTATGTATAGCCTACTAAAAGACTCTTAATGCTAAGTGAGATTCCCTAACAAACTAGAATCCTGCCGCATAATCTGGACTCTTGAATTGGAATCTAAAAAAAAAAGCACGACCTGAAAATAAAACTTTATAAGTTATCTCAACTCTAATAAGCACATGCCTGAATTCTATTTTAATTAAAACTCTTATGGCACATTTGCTGAAGTTTAAGATAACCAAGGACTCAATATCTAACTCGAAACAAATTCTAATCAAAAGAACCTCCTAAAAGATAGGAACCCTCTTTGTTAAAGAGTCTAATCTTATACACAACTTAACCAATTCAAACGCAACTCAAATTAAGAAGTAAAACCCAAATTAAATTCTAGAAATTATCCTAGAAAAAAGGCTGAAAATGCCCTAAATACCCCTACTAAGGGGTTCCACCAGCTCAAGGCCATCTTGGGGGCCTCACCTAGGGTTCGGCCAGGGGGTCTTTGTGTTCAAATCAAACGTTCAGTTCAAACGTTCAGTTTAGATGATATTGTAATTTGAAAACTCTAGCTTTTTTGTAACTATACTTAGATTGTAATAGTAGCCACCAGATAATCGGAGTTTGTACTTTCCCTCTCTTTCTATATAGACACTTCCAGTAATAGTAGCCATCAGATAATCAGAGTTTGTATTTGCCCTCTCTTTCTATATAGATGTTTCCACTGCTACATTGTGATCTCGGTCTCTGTTGTTTCCAAGGTAAGGATAATGGAATCAATTGCCATGTCTCCCAGAAAAGTTTATGTCCCCCATGGAACTCTAACCCAGTTGTGTTGTAGGTTTAGGACTCGAGAGAGCTAGCATTGCTATGCTGTGGGCAGTGAGTATGGGTCCTACAATTCGACTCGCAAATGTGGATGAGGGCGACCCGGACCATGCAGGCATGTGGGAAGAAGATGGGAGAAGAAACATATATCCTGACGGAATGGTGAGGTGGATGGTCTAATTTCAGAAACTACACATATGAGATGCCCTATCAGAAAATTTCACGTTCTCATATTAGTATTTGACCTCTCGCACATACTCGAACTTATCGGAGGGACCTCAGGTCTATTCTATCCTTCCTAATGGGCCATTACTAGGCTAGTGATTGATAGGGCCGCTCGATACTATCGACCACTACCTATGTCTGGTCAAGAGTATTTAACACAGGGTAAAATGGTAATTGACTCCTAGAACCCTAAAGAGACCTATACTACGAGGTAGGGGGTCTTTTTTCATGAAAAAACACAATAAGAGGCTTGAGAGAGAGGAATAGAGGGAGAAGAGGCTAAAGGAGGTGGATTAGGAGGTGGATTGGTTGCCAAACTTGGGAATCCAACGCGAGGAATTAGCAAGAAGGTATAGGAATAAGGTATATGTCACTGTCCTCTATCTTTTCATGTTAATTTCTTCAAATTTGCTATGAATGGGTTCATATGTGAAACCTTTTGTGGTGGATTGTGGGGAAGACAAAGGGGCTTTTCTCCATTAATGGTTTCCTTGTGTTTCTAGGTTTTAGAATAGACTACTGCAATGATTGGTGTATTAGTTCAATTAAGATAAGGAAGATTTGGGTTTGGAACCCAATCTTTGGGTGGAAGCCCAATCTAAAGTACGGAATGGAAGGTTAGTTGGTTAATTGATTTGGCAGAAAATAGGTCTTTGAGTGAGGAACACTTGTTGGGAAGCCCACTGGAAATGGGGAAGAAGAACCCCCAAATTTCAAGGTGGCCTTCTTCCTGCTGGTATACCAATCGATACAGCCAATCGATGCTATACAACCTGCTGGTACCCTCTGTATCGACAGGGTGTCTCATATGGGGCCAATCAAGCCTGATTTTGGTAAATTTTGGAGGTTTAGTCATTTCACTCATGTTACTAACTTATGTATGCCATAATAGGCTAATTGGCCAGTATTGAAGCATAACATCGATTGGATCGGAACGAACCTACAAACAAGGTAAACTATCCCAAAATAAGATGGTGGAATTTGAAAGGAGAGTGCTCAAAATCCTTCATTAATGAAGTAGTCAGCAAGGAAAATGGGATTTTAAAGGGGATACCAATGCAATGTGGAATGAGATGGCTATGTGTATTAAGAAGGTGGCTAAAGATGTCCTAGGTGAATCAAAAGGAAAGTTCCATTCTTATAGAGAGACGTGGTGGTAGGATAGTGAGGTTCAAGCTGCCATTAGCAATAAAAAAGCTAGTTTTAAGACATGGCAAAGAACTAAGGATGTTGAGGATCTTCAAAGGTATAGGTTGGCTAGAAATGAAGCTAAGAAAATTGTGGGAAAAGCAAGGGAAAAGAAGTAAGAAGAGTTCTACAATAAGTTGGGCACGAAGGAAGGGGAAAATCTATTTATAAGATAGCTAAGATGAGGGATAGGAAGAGCAGAGATCTTGACCATGTTAGATGTATTAAAAATGGAGATGGTAAAGTTTTAGTTTGTGAGGAGGACATTAAGAAAAGATGGGAAACCTATTTCTTTAGTTTACTAAATTAGCATTCTTCAAGCACTTATGATTTGAACTATTACACCTTTCACCAAGGCACCAATGTCCGACCTTATATACGTAGAATTTCAATGTCCAAAGTAAAGGAAGCTTTAAGGAGGATGAAACTCGGCAAGACACAAGGTCCTGATGAAATCCCAATTGAAGTATAGAAGAGCTTAGGAACCCATGGACTAGTTTGGTTGACTAAGTTGTTTAATAAGATTATGAGCACATGGAAAATGCCCGATGAATGGAGGAGAAGCGTCGTGGTTCCAATTTACAAAAATAAAGGAGATATTCAAAGTTGTATTAACTATAGGGGCATTAAATTGATGAGCCATATGATGAAATTATGGGAGAGAATAATTGAAACCCGTTTGAGACACTTAACTACTGTTACAGAGAACCAATTTGGGTTTATGCCGGGAAGATCTACAATAGATACTATCTACCTAATTAGGAGACTTATGGAAAGGTATAGAGAATGTAGGAAAGACCTTCATATGGTATTTATTGACTTAGAAAAAGCTTATGATAGAGTCCTTAGAGCGTTAATTTGGCAAGTACTAGAGAAAAGAAGTGTTGCAAGTAAATATGTAGATATAGTTAAGGATATGTATGATGGTTTGGTGACTAGTGTTAGAACAATGGGGGGACAAAGTAATGAATTCCCGATAACAGTTGGGCTACTTCAAGGATCAACTTTAAACCCATATCTATTTGCACTAGTAATGGATGAATTAAACAAAGACATTCAAGATGAGGTCCCCTGGTGTATGCTTTTTGCGGATGATATTGTGTTGATTGATGAGACCCAAGTGGGGATTAATACCAAATTAAAATCATGGAGAGTAGCTTTGGAATCAAAAGGCTTTAAACTTAGTAGATCGAAGACAGAATATCTAGTTTGTAACTTTAGTCATGATCGGGCAAATGATAAGGTGGTGATACTTGACAATAAAGAGATTCCTCAGAGTAATTGTTTTAGGTACCTAGGCTCAATCATAAGTAAAAGAGGTGATTTAGAGGATGAGATTTCCCAAAGAATTAAAATAGGGTGGATGAAGTGGAGAGGTGTGTTCGGGGTCTTATGTTATCGGCGTATTCCATTAAAGCTTAAAGGAAAATTTTATAGGACCGTTGTTCGACTAGCTATGATGTACGGTGCAAAGTGTTGGACTATTAAAAAGAATCATATAGATAAACTCAATGTAGTAGAAATGAGGATGCTAAGATGGATGAGTGGCAAAACTAGGATGGATAAGATAAGAAATGATCATATTCGAGTTGGTCCAGGCCTGCTCCCATAAGTGATAAGCTTCGAGAAAGTCGTTTGAGGTGGCACGGCCACGTTCAATGGAGACCTATAAATGCCCCTATACGGAGAAGTGATATAATCCATATTGAAGGAACTAGAAGAGCTAGGGGTAGACCTAAGATGACCTTAGGAGAAGTGGTGAGAAAGGATATGTATAGCTTAGGCCTTGTATCTAGCTTGGCCTCGAACATAACTGATTGGAGGGCAAGAATCCATGTAGCCGACCCCATTTAGTTGGGACAAGGCTTATTGTTGTTGTTGTTGTTGTTGATATGAATGTGTAACCATGTATGACATATTGTATGCATTTATAATATAACATGTGGGTCCCACACTCAATGGAGACACTATACTTATATGTTAATATCTTACTTACCATTTTCATATCACTTTATGTGAATGTATAAGATTACAGGAAATTGGGGAATTGCATCCTTATGATATGACAGGGGTGGTGGCTAAGGCCATTTCCTCCGAATGCTCAAGGATCTCATATCATCATACATGCCTGCATATTCATCCATGCCATATAGTTGCATTGGGTTAGGAACTATCATGGAGTGCAACCACCCTATCAACAGAGGAATTGAGGTTGGCAACCCGTGGTATGGAGTAAAGGTACCCTTGG
Source organism: Hakea prostrata (assembly GCF_041222555.1). Lineage (NCBI taxonomy): Eukaryota > Viridiplantae > Streptophyta > Magnoliopsida > Proteales > Proteaceae > Hakea > Hakea prostrata. The sequence goes on from NC_142600.1 coordinate 30,699,109, forward strand.
CCACCCAGTAGATGGAATGAGAGCTTTGAGGGACATTTGGTACTCTAGTCCAAGATGGTAGGTGCTTGAGGATATGTGCTCCTAGAATGGTGAGGGGAGCCAGGCCAAGATAGTGGGTTGTTTGAGGGTGGTGTTCCCAAGCCATGGAGTGCACCTAGAGTAGAAGACCTTACATTTGGCTAGGTAAGTTCCCGTACGCGCCATTCTAAGCCAATGGTTGTGATGAGTGGATGGTGAGGATGATGAGGGATGGCGACCCAAGTGTGGACCTAATATCCCTTAACCTTGGTCGTGGTATGGATGGTCATAGTTTCATTTTGTGGACTGAGAGACTGTACTTGAGCACTAGTTATTTATGAACCGTGTTACTAATGTTATAGACCTGCATTATATATATATATATATATATATATATATATATATGGTCTCCTCACGAGTTAGGTGGAACTCACCCCTCAGGGATTTCTTCGTTTAAATGGAGTCGCAAGTTCGGGATGTCAACAACTTGGGAGATGAGGAGTAGACCAGAGCGTAGCCGACTTTAAAATTTTGTTTATTTAGTTTCTGCAGTAGAATTGGACAACTGTAATAATTGAGCCCCTTAAAGATAAAGGAACTAATGTATCTCCTAAATTTTTATTGCATATTCCTAGGTATCTTTGTTGTGAACAATGTGGACATACGTTACTTATAGTACTGCATCAACTGATAGGGGGGAGAGGGTTGTGCAGGAATCCATACTGATGAGCTAATCTGGATAGCCCCCAGTTGGGATGTTATGGTTTAGCTGTCATGGGCCCCACCTAGCCCTAGTAAATGGGGGCATGATAGAAGGGGTTTTCTGAGCCCGCGCTATGTATTCGGAGCTTTTGCCCGACAAAAATGTCTCAGCGATGCATGCCACGTCTTCTAGGTCCCTCCACAGGAATATTGTTTTCCTAGAGGGCCGTACGGGTGGTTTTGATGAAGTTCTTTCCAACACTGGATTTTTTCCTAATAAAACAAAGCCTATTTGGGTGATGAACTTGCATCAGCAACTGAGCCAATATCAGGATATAGGATGAACTTGCAAGCTCAGGTAAGTCTAAAAGGGTTTTACGTCGAGACTGGGTGTTGGTATAAACAAAGTTTGGTGGCAAGGATATCAGGTGCATGTAGGGAAGGCTATCAGTGAAGGGCTGGAGTTCATTTATCCAAAAAGAGAAAGAAGGATTATGGTTTTGCAGATGGTGGAGTTAGGGTTTACTTTCTGTAAAGTGAAGAGTAGTAGTAATGGAACCTAGGTTCAGGATGAGAATTCTAGCAGGAGCTTTAGATCGAGTTTTACTCAAAAAGAGAAAGAAGGATTAGGGTTTGGCAGATGGTGGAGTATAGATACCTTCTGTAAAGTGAAAGAGAAGCAGCTTCAGGATGAGAATTCTGGCAGGATCTTTAGGTTGAGTTTTACTAGGGTTGAGAGTGAAATTCTATCCAACCATGAGAGCAAATTGATGGTTCGTTTGGGTTGGTTGAATTTTAGGATTTCCTAGGATGGACCAAATTGGGGGTTCTTCTTGGTTTTCAGGGGTGATTGGGGCTGCTGCTCGTTTGTCTGAGTTTCCTACAGGGACAGGGAAGTATTCAATCAAAATTCAATCTGTTCTCTGATTGGGGGATTTTTTTTTTTTTTTTAGGGGGGGGGGGGTGTGTGGATGATGTTTTGTAGGTCATTTTGAGTCTTTGGGTGGTTTGTTTCTCTTCTTTATGGGTTGTTGTTGGGTTATCTTTATTTTTTTTTCTTGTTTGTGGGAGGTGGGAGGCAGGTTTGTTGTTTACCAGGTTCGCTGTTATATGTGAATGGTAAACTTTAGTCCTTTTTGTTTTACTTCTTCAAACAATGACTAAATGGAAAGAACTAATCGATTAATAGAAAAATTAACACATAACACATCCTAGTCATGCCCATGATTTAGGGACTTCCTACGCCAATCCTACACTTAATGGTGCTGGTGTAGGGGAGGAGGGATCCCAATACCTAGGGCTTTGGCCATCCAAAGTTCCATACTACATTAGCTCGTTATACTGACCCTTGTGAAATTTGAAGGTTGAAGAAAATAACTTTTTTTTCCCCTCCTATTATCCATTTTGCCATGTTACTCCTTTCTCCCTTTGTTCCAATTGGTCCATATTTTATAATCCCTCCAAATATGCCTTGCGCTTGAAACCTAATTCTTATTACTCCATGTCTTCTTTACGTACCGATTTAGCTCAAGAGATTTGTGTTATTACAGGATCATGTTGCCCTTCTATTATTTTGACTTCTGGTACTTTGTTGGGCCATAAGCAATCCAAGTGGGGTGTTTGGGATTCACATCAGTTCATATCTTCTTTACCTAATGATTTAACTAATATGAGGTTCTAGTTATGACAGGATTATGATGCCCTTCTATCATTTTGACTTCTGGTACTTAGACCCGTACGCAATCCACATAGTGTGTTCAGACCCTGGATCTGCATCAGTTTCTCTCTTAATCTGTTTATGTGTCTTCTTAGTGAAGTGATGAATTGAAAAAGACAAGCAGGGATCCTCCACTAAGCTGACTTCCACCTTTCAATCAAAGGAACAGAAGCTCTTCTGTTGTTCATCCTCTCTCCTGTATAACATAGATTAGAGTCAATCTAATCTAATACATGAGTACAAATTTCCATGGTTGATCAAGATTTGCTTTTGGGGACCCCATCCCGACCCCTCACCTTCAAAATCTGAGTTTTCATCTTTAACAGCACCATCACGAAATCAGTTCCAAGTTGGTTTATTGATCTCCTCATACTAATTTCTTCATTCGTATTCATGAATAATTTGATAGGCTCCTCCTGAGCTCTCGTATGATCTTGAGCAAGCAATGGCAGTACCGAGTTTCTTGCTAGTCCTTTCAGCTCCCAACTCCAGATTCTACCCCCTTTTTTGTTACCCCTTCATAGGTAGGATCAGCAGTGGTTAACAGCCCTTCTGTTTAGCATTATGTTATGATGTGAATCTGTTGAAAGGTGCATGCATCTGTTTAGAGAGCAAAATTTATTTTTTCTTGGACAAAGAATTCATTTCTAAATACTTTTTATCTTTGAAGTCCGTGTTATATACCATGCTGCTTTTTTTATTATAGCGTTTGGATCGACGGGGAGTCAGTTTTTGTACGCGGACTGATGACAATACAGCAACAAATGCTGTTGAGATATACGATAACTTGAGGTTGTGTCTAGTCCCCCTTTTTTCCCTAAATAATTTGTTTACTTGTTATCTCTTATTTGGACGAGACGATCTGATCTAGAATTGCTTGCAGTGGAATAGTCCATTTCATGGCATCAAACAATGATTGTGGTGTGCGAGAATTTGACATGGAGAAATTTCAGCTTTTGAACCACTTCCGCTTCCCTTGGCCAGTGAATGTTAGTCCTTTAACCATTACCATTACTTGTAGTGGGTTTCGCAATAGTTTTGTTGTTCATTTTTAGTTTCTCGAGGATGGCGTAAAATGATCTAGTTATGATAGTTCAAAGTTTAAACTCATTGCAGCACACATCCATCAGTCCAGATCGCAAGCTTATCACAGTTGTGGGAGATAACCCTGATGCAGTGCTTATTGATTCGCAAAATGGGAAGGTATATTATGTCTTCATATGTTTTCACGTTGGTCAACCTAGCAGCTTAGTTTTGAAACACATATATGAGAAGATGTATTGACTGATGGATCCTATGTTTCTGTTTTCATCTCGATACAGACAATTTCAACATTGACTGGTCACCTAGATTACTCATTTGCTTCAGCCTGGCATCCTGATGGCCACACTTTTGCCACTGGAAATCAGGACAAGACATGTCGAGTATGGGATCTTCGAAAGCTTTCAGAGTCTGTTTCAATTCTCAAAGGAAAAATGGGTTCAGTGCGGGCAATCCGTTTCTCCTCCGATGGGCAGTTCATGGCTGTGGCCGAGCCTGCAGATTTTGTACACATCTATAGCACAAAAGTGGATTACAAGCTACGGCAAGAGATTGATTTCTTCGGGGAGATATCTGGTGTATCACTGAGTCCTGATGATGAATCTCTTTTCATAGGTATATGGGATAGGAAATGGGCAAGCTTGCTCCAGTATACCAAAAGGCATTCATATGGTTAAAAATAATTGAAGATTTGTCTGGATTTTAGTAAATCTATATTTTCCATTTTATTTTAATGGGGAAAACAGAGAAATATTACATAAACCAAAGTTCTTGCAAAGTTATATACAGAACTCTTAAGAGGACAACAAAACCAAAACATCCTACTGCATCTGTTGTACTTCCCACAGCACACAACACTCTAAACAAGCAGACAAAGAAGGCCAAGGAATGTTACAAACAATAGATGTCCAAACTTGTGACATAACTCTAGTAAAACCGAGAACAAGTAAAGAGGCTGCTGATCCCCTCTTGGTGTGGGCAGTAGAGAATTCAACAGTGAGCAGTTGGTTCGCACTTGCTGGGTTAAGAGGTGAAGTTGTTTGCCTTTAGAAGTTCCTGATACACCCCACTGATAACAGCTTGAAGAAGAGACTGGAAAGCATCCAAACCGATCTGCATATGTACACACCTTCCTTGGCAAACCCAAAAAAGCCCCATCCCCACAACATCACTGGAAGGGTTCAGACACCTGCAACCACCAAGGTAATACTCAGTATCCAATGCCAATCATGGAAAGAAAATGGTCACGAGACTTGAAAATCAGATGCCAAAGGGGATTGCACACAAAGAGATAGATTCATTATGTCAAAAATTCTGGTTAGGGAATCCAACAAAGGAGAAGCAACTGACACTTATCTCGTGAGATCGATGCTGTCAACACAAAGAGAAGGGATAATTGGGTTTTAAGAAAATGGAAGATATCAATGAGGCTTTGTTACTCAAACAAGGATGGAGAATGTTGAAACACATGGAAGCATTGTGGGTACAGACACTGAAGGCGAAGTACTTTCCAAACACTATGCCTTTCGATCCCAAGGTAATGAAGAGAAAGGGCTCTTGGACCTAGAACAGCATTTGTGAAATCTTACCAACCCTCCAAAAAATGGTCTTGGAGGAAGGTAGGAAATGGAAGGACTACATCATTTTGGTTCGATCCATGGATAAAAGAACCGGGTGATCAATCTTATTTATCATCAAACACAAAGCTGTGGGCGAGGACCTCATCAGTTGAACAAGTGGCAGTCAACCATCAAAACAGGGAGTTATTCTTTCCTCAACCCCCCCCCTAGTTTACAAGGATTTCAAATTTAATTCTGAATAGTGACCCAGATGAGTGGATATCTCTTATTTCTAGTAATGGTGAGTTCTCTGTCAAACTAGCATGGAAAACCTTACTACAAACAAGAGATATGCCGATATCCAACTCTCTTAAAAGATGGTGGGCCTTTTTCTGGAAACTACCCATTCATCCCAAATTTAAACTTTTCTTTTGACGCCTTTTAAATGAAGGACTACCAATGGAACAAATACTTGCTAAATGGATGCCGTTGAATCTAATATGTGAGCTGTGTGGAAAAAAATGTGGAGTTGATGTGGCATGTTTTCCAGTCATGTGACTGGACAAAGTGAATATGGGCTGCTAGACATCTAGGATTAAGAACTGAAAGGCTAAGGCAGGGGTCTATAATGGATCTTTGCAGCTCTTTTATCCTAGACCCTGGGATTGAAAAAGAGACTCAAAAGTGGATGGCGTCGGTTTTCATAATAACCTGTTACTTTGTCTGGAAGGAAAGAAATAATTAAGTCTTTAATAAAATCATTCCTAATCCCACCAAAGTGTTACATAACACATCCAGGTGGATTCAGGATTTAAATTTATTCTCGCCTGATCCTCATGATACCACAAATAGAGAGATCTTTGTAATTACTAATAAACCAAATACTTGTCTTTGTAGAAGCTTGACTAATATGGGTCATTTGTCTTTCTTGATATGTGCAAGGGTACATAACTCAAATCTAAATAGCTTTGGATGGAGCGTTGGTCTTTTTGCGAAAGGAAAACTTAAGTATGCTAGCACTGGAGGATTAGGGAAAGGGAAGATAGAAGAGGCTATGTTAGTTGGGATAAATGTTGGAATGGATCAAGCACAAAAAAAAAAAAAGAACATCTCACTGGATGAAATATGGTGCGATGAAAAGGATGTGCTACACTACTCTCATCACGGAATCACAACAACTGGCCAATATCATATGTCCCAATTTTGGTAAAGATAATATGTAATATTAAAGACATTAAGCTCAGTGGCTGCAGCCATCTAACACTCCAACAATGTTTCAATCATATAGCATATGAATCTGCCCTAGATTATCAAAAGAAAATGGTTGTAATAAATACGGCCAAACTATGTAACTGCTGTTTTAACAAATATGAAGTTTATTTAGCATAAAATTGGATTGCACACAAAGATGATATATTTGTAACTGCTGTTGTAAGGTGATATATTTCTTTAACACCTTAATACCATATGGACAACTTAGATTGAACATAAGATTCTAATAAACACAAGATTAAGTATTGTTATAAATTGACCCAATCTACGCACCTACATGGGATCATCAAGTGAATGAAAAAAAAAAACCCAAGAACTACAAATTTACAAGGACAAGATAGGGCCAAGGAGTGCCACAAACAGGGCTAATCGAGCCCGGGGCGAGGGATATGGCCAATCAGGGCTAGGGACATGGCCAATCATGGGTAGGGACATGGCCAATTAACGCCAAGAGTCAATCAGGGCTAGGGACAGGATCAAGCAGGGCCAACCCATTCAGACCTGGCCCAATTAGGGACAATCAGGGTGGGAATGGGCTTAGCTTGGCCTTGTAGGGCTTAGGGTCAAGGACAATAATCCTTGACTCTGAATTAGGGTCAAGGCAGGAATAAACTTAGATTAGAATTTATAGGGTTGAGCTTGGGATTGTTAAAGCCTGGCCTAGTCTAGCCTTGTTGCAGTCCTACAAAAATCTGAACCAACCATGTAAAGCCATATCGTTGCAAACTCTTTCAAAAACATTATGTTGTGGTTTCTATAAACGATTTTCGCTTAATTGTAGTCCGGCATCGGATTCAAGTTTCATTATGACTGTGTATACTGAATAATACCATTTCTGTAGGGATGTTGTACCATTTGTATACTAAAGTTGTATTGTATTGCATTGTTAAATACTGTACAAAAACCGTTTTCATATAATTTTTGTACTATTTAGATATCGAAACCATGCCGTACCATACAATTTATTACTGTTTCCATATACCATTGTCGTATTGAAACATACTATACCAACACGTACTGTTTTAAATCCTTACTCTTCTCTTACTCTTCTCTTACTGTTTTAAATCCTTACTCTTCTCTTACTTTATGTATAATTCCAGGAAAAATCCAATTTTACCGTTGGATTTAGAGGGAGTCTATACATCAATGATTCATCTCATTTGGGGAACTGGATTTTTTTCAGATAACAATGTTAATCACGCCTTTATTACAAACAATGGATGACTTGGCTGTGTTAACAAAATCTTGGATCATCAAAATTTTATTTCCACTCTCAAGAGGCTTAAGTTGTATCCATGGAACAACCTTCAATGGAGCCTTTGTACTTCCCATACTCAGAAGTCATAAACCTTACTTGAACATTCTTGTTTTGCTAATGACTACAAACAATTATCAAATGATTGGTATGTATAGTTAATTCTTTTTTAATTACAATTTAGTATTAAAATCTTCTGGGGTAGGTCTAGAAAGGACTCACAATGTACTTAGGCTTTTTTTTGTTCAATTTTCATTCTCTATTATGCCTATTTAAAATTAAATAAGTAAAAGAATTCATTATTGGTCAAGAATGAAATGGTTTAGGGCATGTTTGGTTACATGAGTCTAGAAATTTCAAACATCTAGAGATTTCAAATTTATGGAATTATAATTTATAAAATTAGATGTTTGGTTGTGGAATGAAATCTATAGATTCATCCTAAAAAACTATTTGATCGACGTGATTTTTGTGAATATGCAAATGTATAGTTTTTTTGAAATCTCTGGATTTCACCATTACCCATAAATCTACAGATTCACACTTTTAGTGTAAATAGATGAATCTCTAGATTTCATGACTAGAGATTTTTACAACCAAACGAATATAATTCTTAGATTCATGGATCCAAAGATTTGAAATCTTTGGATTCATGTAACCAAACATGCCCTTAGTGAATTTTGTCAAAAATAAATTATGGAATGAAAAATAAGTTTAGTGTCAAAATAAAAAATTGTTAGAAAATAATAGTGAGTAGTGTTAAAAGAATGAAAGAGTATGGTTTTTATTTAAAAAAAAAAAAAAAAAAAAAAAAAAGTGTATTGACTATTTTACCTTCATCTTAACCATAAAATTTTAAGTAAATTTATGCATAAATGAAGAGAATGAAATTCTCACCATAATTCATAATAGACAAAAAGGTCATTATGGATTTTAGAGGTTTTTTTTATTATTTTAAATAAAAATAAAACTAGCCAACGCACAGCTGTTCTAGTGGTTGAAACCGACACCTCTTTAGTGAAGAGGTCGTGGGCTCAACTCTCGCTGAGGCATATTAATATCTTGCTGAGGCATATATATCATCAATCTGTGGGTTTCAAAAGGAGACTAATGGTGTAAGTGCTAATCAAGTGTGTCAGTAGTATTTAACTCCTCTTCAGCGATTTCCCAACCCTAGCGACCTGAAGACACCGTCCGCCGCCGCCGCCTCTCCACCTCCTCCTCCACCTCATATCACATCCACTCCCCTCCCTCTCTCCGCCTCTCTGGTTTCCTGGTTTTTATTTTTTTCTCACTGCTGCTCCCTCCCTATCTCCGACTCTCATCTCTCTGTTTCCTTTTATCTCCCTCTCTCTGACTCTCTCTCTCTCCATTTCCTGTTCTGATTTCTCCATCTCCCTCTCTTTGCCTCTCTCCCGTGAAAGTTTCTTGTTTTCTCCCTTTCTTTCCTCACCTTCTCATCTTTTCTATTTCTCAGTTTTTGTCTTTTCTTTTGTCTTCTCCGCACCTGTTTTGCAACACAGATCTGAAGTTTTTTTTACTTAGATCTGTTTCTCTTCCTGTCGATCTCTCTCATCGCCTCTCTATATTTTCGTTATTTCTTCTCTCCCTCTCTTCATTTCCCACTTCTCTCCATCTCTGCCACTTCTCTATTCGCCATTTTTCTTTCTCTGTTTTTCAACTTTTCGATCCCCAAAAAAAAAAAAACCGGTGGTAGATGCAAGTTTTTGGGCGAGTTTTCTGCTGTTTTGGAGTTTGTTTTGCTATTTTCTGTTCGTTTTCTGCTGCTGGTGGTATACTGGGTTGCGGCTTCAAGATGGGAGTTCAAGAAACGGATGCTTTTTGCCTCAACAACTAAGTTGGCGCCTTTGTGGCTTGTGGTTTGTAAGCCCTTGGGGCGTGTGTTTTGTCCGCCATTGTGGCGTGTTCTGTCTTTGCCTATGAGGCGTATGGTTTGTCAGCCCTTGAGGCATATGGTTTGTCAGCCCTTGTGGCGTGCTCGATTTTCGCCTTTGAGGCGTGTGGTTTGTAAGCCCTTGTGGTGTGGTTATGTCTGCGTTAGTGTCCGCCTTTGTGGTGTGTCTCCGCAGGAGATGGTGGTGGTTATTTTATCATACCCAATATGTTTTTCTGGCTCTCTGGTTGTCACAACCAGTTTTCTTAGAGTTTATTGGGCTCGGCCCATCCCTTAGTTCTTGTTATTTTTCTTTTGTTCGGTGTTTGTGTATGTGTTTTATTTCAATTATAAATGAAATGTTTGAACTTTTGACCCAAAAAAAAGTGTAAGTGCTTTCTTGTCACAATTGGCCCTTTCTATGGAGTTGCTGTTTGGTTGACATATTACCAATCCATACCTTTTAAGTTGTATGAAAACAAGAAGCAATTGTATGAAAATCAAACATATTCTTGAGATTTTGAAGCTACTAGTAGGGATTAGAGAAAGACTAATTAACCAAAAGCTCATTGGCTACCACCTAACAAATGTTAAATTCATTAAGTATCACAATAATCAACCCATCTGCTTAGGGAAACCGGAAAAAAGCATGTCATGATGGTTAAGTCAACTTTCATTTCTAGGGTTTTGCCCTTCTAGATCTCCTTTACCCAATTTCCACTTACCCATCATTCCTTTTCATATCTCACAAGCTTGGTTGCTGTGCCTTCAAGTGTTCACATGCACATGTCACATCCATATATAATATGAAAGGAGAAAGGAAAAAAAGCTCCACAAGGTCACTCTAAGGACTCCATGAATGAATCATAAAAGCCTTCAATGTGGTACTGCGCTCAAGGGTCCCCCCATCCCTAAGCTTTTGTGTTATCATCTCTAGGGTTATAATCCTCTTCCCCACTCTCTCCTCCAAGTTCCAACTTCTTCTCTTCTTTTCATATTTTGTTTTTTTTTCTTTCTCTCCACTTTTTTTTTTTGGTAAAAATTTCTCTCTCCACTCTTAAACCTTAGAAAAGTGTAGATTTTTGTGACCACATGGCATTAATGAGTGGATCTGATCGAATAGTCATGTCGGCTTCATTTGAAAACTACCTTTTGGAGTGTATTGAAAAAACACATGGCATTAATCTAGTTTTTTATAAATACATGGCATTAATGAATTATAATATTATGTAATTATTATTTTTTATCCAATAAAAAGTCCTTTTCCCAAAAAATAAAAAATTTCAAGAATTATTTGCATTGTTTGTCTATATTACTAATCGCATCTTCCTTCACTTTAATCCGAACTTCACCAAACGAATTGATTACAATCAAACCGGATAGAGCAAACTTTATTTTTGTGCCTTCAGCCAGTTTATTTTGTGGGATTGAGGAGATATCGCTAGATCACATATTAATTCACTGTTAGTATGCAAATCAAGTCTGGAATGATATGCAATTTTTGGCTTTGCTCAATGCTAGTTCGATTATAGTTATGGTTCAACAGTGAATATCTCTTGCACTGAACAACGATGACAAGGAAAGAACACTCAACACTCTTCTTGTCTAATGGCTTCTTTGGAAATCATAGAAGACAAATATTGTAGCTGGCACTACTATTCAACCATCATAGCTTAGTAGGGCTGCAACTGGGCTGGGTTTTTGCAATCCCAAGCCCAACCCTATATATTATAATCTGAGTTCATTCACGCTTTGACCCTAGTTCAGGGTCAAAGATTATTGTCCCTAGCCCTAAGCCCTATAGGGCCAAGCCAAGTCCATTCCTGCCCTAATTGGGCCGGGTCGGAATAGGTTGACCCTGATTAACCTTGTCGCTGACCCTAATTGACTCTATTTAGCCCTAACCTTAATTGGTCCTATCCTTGGACCTAAAATATCAAATGTAAATTCATAATAAAAAATAAAAATATCACGAGTTAACTAAAACTAAAATTCATAGAAATTTCATAGAAATATAAGATGATTCAAACTCATACAAAATGATAAAATAGTCAATAAGTTGATAGTGTTGCTTTAAACATAAATAAATTCATACTCCATCATTCTATATTGAGCTCTGAAAGTCTCCCATTACTTTGGTGATGGAAATTAAAAACCTCTCCCTTTGATATCCTTATTCAACAAAAAAATTTATATTCAAAACTTTGTTAACAAGTAAATCAATGATAATTTAGTATTGATATTTTTTTCATAATTAAAGAAAATGATATTTTAGTTACAAACATAATTATCTGTTCTTAATAAGTTTTTTTTCTTTTGAAATATCACATTCGACGCAAAAGAAATATGTCAATATTCATGATGAGAAGTTGGAATGTAGATTAGTTAGATATTAATTTTATATATACTAGCTTTTATTATTTATAATATATTATCTTGCATTAATCCAAAAAGAAAAAAATCAATGATTTTTTGGAACCAACAATGACTTAGTTCAAAAAATAAAAATTATCTTAAAAATAATATGAAAAGTGAACTCATAATCTAATATGATCAAAATGATTGAAGGTCAAAGTCAAGACTTACAGTTTTATCAATGTTAATATGAAGATTAGGGTAAAAATCTAGTACATGATCATGGTCAAATTAATATTAAGACTGTAGCTAAAATTAGGGTCAAGATTAGGCCAAAATTAGATGGATGCTTACTACATTGGTAATGAGGATATAATTTATTTTTATCAATTTTTTACAAAACATGGTCATACTTTTAAAATTTGATACGTGTCAAATATTCACCTATGTGGATTAAAATTAATTTTTCTCCATAAAGGCGGAGGGTCCAGACTCAAATCATGGCTAGAATCAGGGCTAAAATCATCGGTCTAGATCTATGCTAAGATTATGGTCAAGATCAGGGTCAGAATCAAGGCCAAGATCCGGGTCAAAATCATGCCAAAATCAGGATTAGAATCAAAGCCAAAACAAGGGACAGGGCGGGATAGGTTGGGTAGACTAGAGAATAATTTTAGGCCTGCCATTGGCCCTAGTTCAGGACTAGAATATTTTGACCCTAACCCACCCTTAGGGCCAAAATCTTTAGCCCAAGCCCTATTCGGGCTTAGGGCGGGCTTAAGGCAGGTCAGGGCTGCCAAGGCCAAACTTGCACCCCTACAACTTAGTTTCCAGGTATGGAAGGGCCTTCAGTTTTATCACTCATCCAAGGCTATGAAGCATGTGCCTCCCACTTCTCATGGAGTTATAAAATGGGTATCCCCTCTCCTCCACATTACCAAAATTAATGTTGATGGATCTTTATTTATGGAGAAGCAACTCGTGGGATATGGTAGAATAGCAAGGAATTATATGGGCAAGATGCTATTTGGATTTGGGTATGGTACTGCATCCCAAGATATTCTTACCCTTGAGGCTCTAGCAATGAGGCAGGCCATGCTATGGGCACAAGATTTCAATTTGCCTAAAATAACTATGGAAAATGATAACTAAACATTAATTGCCATTATTCAAAAGCACCCTAAGGAGGTTCATGGAAATTTTTTCTTTTCATATCGGATATCAGAAGACAGGAAGAAACTTTTGACTATATCTCTTTCAACCATGTACCTAGGGAAGCAAATTTTGTTGCAGATGTTTTGGCAAAAGAAGGAGTGTTAACACAGGAAGTTTTCTTATACCTGCACACATTCATGTTTTTTGATGCTTTGTCTCTAGGTTGTAATCATGATTTCTCTTAATAATAAAGTTTTCTCTAACCAAAAAAAAAAAAAAATTATTTCCATAAACCGAATTAAATCAAACCGATAAGAAGCATTTTATTTGAAATAAAATATTTTCTATTTAAAATGTGTTTTTCTTTTTGTTTTTCTATTTTAGTTTTCTTTTTCAATGAAACGAAACAAACATAACATCATCATCTAAGAACTAGTATTTATAGAAGCCAAAACATTAGAAAAACTGAATTCGATAAGCAAAACCTATATTCGGATCCGTATTTGATATCCAACAGAAATTTACATAATGTATTTGAATTTGAATTCGTAACTTTATAGAATATTCGATGATAATCTAATTTGATAAACTATTTAATTATTGATTGTTGATTGTCATCTTCTTTTTTGTTTTTTAATTTCTGATTTTTCCAATTTTTCAGTTTAGCGGTGGTCGGTTTTCAAATCCGATTATCAGCCATTTTTAGAAAAAAAAGTATTTTTCTTTTATTCTTTCGAGAGAATGGTCTAACTACATTTTTAACCTAATCGGTTTGGTTTTTACTACATGTTAAACCGAACCGAATGGTTTAATAAAACCAAAACCGACAAAATGCCTCGTGGGAGTTGGGACCCACGGATGTTCTTACGTCGGCGCTGTCCTACGTTCGGACCAGATCTAGTTAAGCAACACTGGCCGTCGGATCCGACAAATGTGCAGGGAGCATCAAATGATTATCTGGATCCAACGGATCATAATTAGTATTATCCAAATCTGGATGAGTTCGAGCGTATAATGCGTTTTGCTCATTATGTTTAGACATCTCTTCAAATCATCGTTTTCTTCCCGATAAAGGAGACGTCTCTTTCGTGTCTTTTTTTGATTTTCTGAAATTTCTTACCAAAACCCTCGACAGAATAGAGAGTGAAGAAGAAAAATAAGGGAGAGATTCATTGATAGAATTTTGCTCCGTTTTTGATCTCAGAGATCTTCGTCTGGAAGGTAGAATTGTTCTTCCTCTGGTTCCTTTTTCTGGAATTCATACTGTAATTGTTTTTCTGTTTCGCTTTCTATCGGTGGATATGTTCATTTTCACTTTTTTAATGCAGGCAATCTGTTTGGTCGTTTTTTTCCCCCTGAGACTTCTAGCAAAGCTAGGGTTTATGCAAACTTTTGGCTTTGAAAGATGGAATATTTTTTGTTTTCTAATTTTTTTTTGTCGTATTATTGGCGTTCGTTCTGGTTCAGAGTTGAGGTAAACTGAAAAAATAACTCAGTGACCTTGAGCTAATTATATGTAAACATCAGTAAGTTGGGAGGTTTCCGTGGAATGAAAAGATTGGTTATTGTAACGTAGCAGAAACCCTATTATGCATCTATTACATTTTGATGTTTCATTTATTCTTTAATTTTCAATTCAGTTTAGATGCAGTTATGTTTCATGTCTTGGTAGTAGATAAGGGTAGCAGTTCTGTTTTGTTAGTTTCGGCGTTTCAGTTATTGGGTTTTCCGGTGATATTTGGTTTGCAAAGTAGTGGAAAAATGAAAAAGAAACAAAGTTAAACCCAAATTTGAACTGTCCTTGCTAGTTTTCTTACTATCTAATGTTAATTTATGTGAATCAACGTAACGAAGACAGATATTAATCAACAGCTTCAGACACGTGTGCATATTCACTGCTAGTCACTGGTATGTGTTAGCTACCTTTAGTCTAAGCTGCTAAGTTCCTAAGGTTAGCATTTACACCTTGGTCCGTAGTAATTTGTGAAGAGAAGATTTTGCATCTTGCATTTTGTTTCATTGAGGATCTATCCAAATACTGTCATCACCCTTCTTTTATTTCATTTTATTTTTTATTTTTTGTAATTCCTCATTTGGTTCTCTCCTGCATTTTTGAATGAGGGCTTTTCCCCCTCTTTCTCACTCACCTAAAGGTGGTTCTTTTTGCTTGAATTTATCTTTTAACAGTTACTTATTTTGGTATGGGCATAGCATGTCCTATAATCGACGCGTAGAATTTGACTACATGGATGACGAAGGAGATATGGTTGATGTTGTGGATGAGATGGATGAGGAGTACTATGGCAGAGCTGATGGTGGAGCAGAGCTTGATGACTATGATATGGTTAGTTTTCTTTCCCGTACTTGGCGGCCCAAAATTCTTTTTGGTGGTTTTGCACATTTGTTTGGTAGATTCCATATGGACTTTTATCATTTTATACCCACAACTTTTTTGCTAACCCTTCTCTGAAAAAGAATGATGCGTTTTTGCTAAATTTTGAAATAATAGGCCTAAAATTCCCTTTCTTCATGTTGGTATCTTGAATTTTACAGCTTACAAAGGCAATTGATATATCTTCTGCACAAGCTAGGAGAGGAACAGATATTCAGGGAATCCCATGGAATAGATTGAATATAACAAGGGAGAAATACAGGCAAACAAGGTTGGATCAGTACAAGAATTATGAAAACATCCCTTCATCAGGGGAAGTCATAGACAAGGTTGTATACTGTTCTCTGTAAAGTTGGCTTTGCTCTAGGTTTTACGTTATTTGACTGGTTCCTCTTTTTTCAAGGGGCTGACAACGGGATATTAATACCATTGGCTTTTATAGGCATGCAAACCCATGGAGAAGGGTGGCAACTACTATGAATTTCAGCACAATACAAGGCTGGTGAAGCCTACAATTCTACATTTTCAGGTTAGTTACTCTCTTAAGTTTCATGATTGTCATTTTGGGTGTGCATGTGTGCTCATAGGTTTGTTTCACAAAAGGTACATACTGTGTGGTTAATTTTATTGAAGGAATAATGTCCCTACTCATCTTGTCAATTCCTTTAAACTTAGGATTTATCTGTCCATAAGGCAATAGTTCCTGATATTTCTTGGTCAATTTAAATAATATTCACTTGCCTGATTCTTGTGTTCTAAATTCAAGTGAATTATCTATTTGTAACTTATTCTGCTTCCTGATATTTGCTGAAGAACATGGTGGCTATGAGATTCTGTTGTAAGCCATTTTGTTTTCCGTGATAAAATATGTTTTGGTTTGTTGATGTCATTTTCTTTTCTTGTGTTTTGCCTTGCTGATGTCATTTTCTTGTCATCTGTTTCTAATTAAAATTTCAATTTTCACTCCCTTCTCTTATAGATTTATTTCATGTCCATGTGTGATGTTGTAAACTTATGTTGACCCTAGATTGAGAACTCCTTGTTTTCTTGGCTGACCAAGCTGGGCTGTGTACCAAGTTTCCAAACGATGACATAGATATAGACCATTTTCTTGACTTTGCTGTGTCTAGATTGCTGTTACTCTAGCTCAACAAGGTCTTACATGATTGCTACTTGTTTCCTCTTGACTTGCTTTGATAAATACACCTATAGACCTAAATACAAATATATGCATGCTTTCCCTTTTGTTTTGCTATCTACTTGCCTTTACACCTGCATCGTCTTACTCTCTAACAAATAAATAGGCCAGGTTCAAGTTTACTGTTTTAAACCAGAAAACAGGTTGGGGGCTCAAGTGAGTGGAGCTTCTATAATCTGCATGGCAAACGTGCCTATGTGAAGTCGTCTTTCACTTTTGACTTTTGAGAACCAACTTGGATTACTTATGTATATTTCACTTGTCAAGTATGATGACTTGCATAATTTACATAAGTGTGCTTTTGCATATGGTTGTTGGGGGCGTTCTGTGTCCAACACTCATGTTATTGCCTACAACAGGTACATACATCATAGGTTTTTTTAGGGTCTGCGTATGAGAATATTTTAAGGCTGAGCATATCCATTTTCTGCTTGGTCTTACATAAGCAAGTTTCTCCTTTGGTAAGTTTAACCTGCCTTAAACTATAGTGTGCTGATGTGCACTTTGACTACAGTCTGATCATGATTCAGTTATAGACCCCAGGAAAGCACAATCTTCCTACTTTCCTCTCAATATTGGAGCAGAGGGAGGAACACTCCCTTCTTTTTAATTTTTATTGACACTGCCTTATCTTTTTATTTGCAGCTGAGGAACTTGGTTTGGGCCACTTCAAAACATGATGTATATCTGATGTCAAACTATTCAGTTATTCACTGGTCCTCACTATCTTGCAATTCATCGGAAGTCCTTAACTTTTCTGGACATGTGGCACCAACTGAGGTATGATATTTTTGCTTGCATGTTCTCCCTTCCTCCTCCGGAAGGACACTTACGGCAGCTTCACTGATGACTACTGTTATTTTGCTTCGTTAGAAACATAAAGGAAGTTTATTAGAAGGTTTTACCCAGACCCAGATCAGCACACTTGCAGTCAAGGACAATTTTCTAGTTGCAGGGGGTTTTCAAGGAGAACTTACCTGTAAGGTGAGTATTTTTCCACTGCTTTACACAAAGGTAGCAAGCTATCACAAGTTCACAACACATTGATGACTTCTGATTTATTACTTTAAGGAAGACCATTTGGAAGGCTTTCCCTTAATCTTTTTGGATACTACATGCATTGCTTTTGTAATCCTGTTATTACCCACAAGGATTTTCTTCCCAGTTATTGTTTGCTTGGCCTTACAAAGAGTTCCCGCCTTCAAGGTGGTTAGGATCATGTGATTGGGATTAACTTTTTGCTTACAAGATCCCTTGGGAGAATGCCCAAAGTAAATTGGAATATATTAGTAAAAGTTCAAGGGCCACCAGAATGCATGTCTTCATACCATAAAAGAATGGCAAAACTAATGTTTTTGTTGAAATACAATGTTTGGCAGAATGGCTTATTGATCTATGATCTCAAGCCCTTTATTTATAATAAAGAGGAAAGTAGACTATTACAAGGAATAGAAGTTTACATGAATGCAAACTCTAATTTAACTCCTATACAAACTCTTGTAGACTCCTAATAGAATCCAACACTCCCCCTCAAGTTGAGGCATAGATATTAGTCATGCCCAACTTGCCTACAATAGGAAGGAAATCTTTTTCTTTCAAACCCTTAGTAAAAACATCTGCTACTTGGTCTCCAGATCTTACAAAAGGCATGCAGATAAGCCCTTGTTCCAACTTTCCTTTGACAAAAAACCTGTCAATTTCAATGTGCTTAGTTCGATCATGTTGCACTGGATTATTAGCAATACTAATAGCAGACTTGTTGTCACAATATAACATCATAGGGTTTGGAACTTGGACTCCAATATCTTGCAGCAAGCCTTTTAACCATAGTAGCTCACAAACTCCACGAACCATAGCTCTATATTCAGCTTCGATACTAGATAAAGCTACCACATTCTGTTTCTTACTTCTCCAAGTAACTAGATTACCTCCAACAAAGGTACAGTAACCTGAAATTGACTTCCTGTCTGGAGATCCAGCCCAGTCTGCATCAGTGTATGCTTCTACTTTTAGATTATTGGTGGGTGATAGAAGTATTCCTTTTCCAGGAGTTCCCTTTAAATACTGTAGTATTCTGGTAACAGCCTTCATATGAGCTAAATATGGATCATGCATGAATTGGCTCACTATCCCTACAAAGATAAGCGATGTCCGGCACGGGTGTGGGACAAGTAAATAAGCTTCCCTACCAGCCTTTGGTATCTTCCTTTGTCCACTGGTTCTCCCTCTTTTTCTTTAAGTTTAGCTCCAGCTTCAATAGGGGTATCAACTGGTTTACACCCCAACATTCCCACTTCTGATAATAGATCTAGGAAATGCTTTCTTTGGGATAGGAATATACCTTTATTTGATCGAGCCACCTCAATCCCTAAGAAATACTGTGACTTCCCTAGATCTTTAATTTCAAACTCTTTGCCAAGAAAGTCTTTTAACTTTTGAATTTCTTCACCATCATTCCCTGTGATGACAATATCGTCTACATAAACAATGAGAAGTGTGATGTTAGTACCTGACTTCTTGACAAATAGTGTATGATCAGCATTGCTTTGCTTGTACCCAATAGAAGTCATTGCCTTCTGAAGGCGTCCAAACCAGCATCTAGGAGACTGTTTTAACCCATATATTGACCTCTTCAACCGACAGACTTTCCCTGGAGTATTGTCATCGGAAAAACCATGTGGGATTTCCATATAGACCTCTTCTGCTAACTCCCCATGTAAGAAGGCATTCTTTACGTCTAGTTGGTGCAAGTTCCAGTGTTTGTTCACATTACTGGACAACGTAACTCGACGGTATTTAGTTTCGCAACGGGGGCAAAGGTCTCCCGATAATCAATCCCATAGGTGCTGGGTAAACCCCTTTGCAACTAGTCTAGCTTTCAACTTGTTGACTGATCCATCCATATTTTGTTTAACCACAAATACCCATTTGCACGCCCACTTGGTTTTTTCCTGGAGGAAGTGTAATCAGCTCCCAAGTGTCATTTTTCTTCATTGCCTGCATTTCCTCTACCATAGCTTCCTTCCATTTCTTATCAGCATAGGCTTCCTGCCAACTTTTAGGAACAGATACAGATGACAGAGAGGATATAAAAGCATGGTAGGAGTCAGACAAAGAGTTATAAGAAACATATTTAGCTATGGGATGTTGAGTACAAGATCCGACCCCTTTCTAACAAGAATAGGAAGATTGGAAGAAGATACCTCAGTAGAATCTGATTCTGGAGCAGGAGATTGAAGTGGTAACGTATCACCTTTCTCCACTTGCTTTAGCCGGTTGTATTTCTTCCTCTGATAAGTCTTCACCTCCTTATTCTGGTCAATTTGGTTTTGAAAGACCCCAACAGTGTGTCTCACAGGAGTGGTCTCCCCACAGCTAGGTTCTTCACATGGTTCGAAAACGAAGGGGGTGGATTAGAGTCCTCGATTATCTGGCCGAAGTCTCCCCCCGGTCGGGAAACTCTTCCGGGACTCTAAAGTTGTGTTGGTCTATGATAGGAAGATCTAGAGTCGGAAAGAACACCTCTCCTCTAGGACTCTCCCCCTGAAGAGGTGTATAGTAAGGGCAAAACTCATGAAAAATTACATCCATGGATACAATGGTTTTCCTAGAGGGAGGATGATAACATTTGTACCCTTTTTGAGTAGCAGAATACCCCAAAAATATGCAACGTAAGCCGCGGGGAGCCGCCTTACTCTGGTGGGCTGTGATTCTGGCATAGCACACGCATCCAAAAACCTTTGGGGGAATAACAAAAGAAGAGGCTCCCTGAAGAATCTCATTAGGACATTTAAAACCAAGTATCTTACTGGGCATCCTATTCAGAAGGTAAGAAGCAGTGAGTATAGCATCACTCCAGTACTGGTCAGGTACATTCATAGCAATCATAATGGAACGGGCTATCTCTAAGAGATGCCGATTCTTCGTCTCGGCCACCCCATTTTGGGCAGCCGTATCAACGCAACTAGTCTGATGTATTATGCCAAAGGCAGAGAGATATCTTTGAAATTCACCATCACTTTGGAGATCTAACATTGCTATAGAGCTATCTTTTTGACTGTGCAGAACTTGATCTCTGTTAACCCTGGAGATTTGCCCCTTAACTTGACATCTTCCCTTCAGAGATCTAACCTTGCAAAAGACTTGTCGTTTGACCTTTGCAGAACTTGATCTCTATTACCTTTGAAGATTGTCACTTATCTTGACAAATTTTCCCCTACCTTTGGAGATTGCCCCTTGGCAAACTTTCCCTTTAAAGATCTAACATTGCTACAAATCAAAACTTTCACTTTGGCTGTTTTACCCTAGCTATTGTTACCCCAAAAATATATTTTCCCTCAGATTTGTGCAGAAATTTAGTCTTCTCAACATTTGAAGATTCTACTTCTTTACTTGGGCGTTCTTCCTTGGAGACATAAAGTTGCAGTAAAGATGAGGACAAATCAAATGGAAGTTTATAAGGCAGACGTAATCTAAGTTTGAAGATCAAATTGCTGATGTTTACCTAGACAGATGTTTTATAGTTTTTTGGTCAAGTTGGACATGTGTGATATCCATGCCTCAACTTGAGGGGGAGTGTTGGATTCTATTAGGAGTCTAATAAGAGTTTGTATAGGAATTAAATTAGAGTTTGCATTCATGTAAACTTCTATTCCTTGTAATAGTCTACTTTCCACTTTATTATAAATAAAGGGCTTGAGATCATAGATCAATAAGCCATTCTGCCAAACATTGTATTTCAACATGGCATCAGAGCCTAAATTCGATTTGGGAAGCGACCTACCTTCTTCTTCTTCTGATTTTTTTTTCAAACCCATCGCCAATCTTCAGTTCTAGGCAGTTTTTCAGTACCATCTTGGTCGCCAACCAAAA
This sequence comes from Hakea prostrata, assembly GCF_041222555.1. Taxonomy (NCBI): domain Eukaryota; kingdom Viridiplantae; phylum Streptophyta; class Magnoliopsida; order Proteales; family Proteaceae; genus Hakea; species Hakea prostrata. The sequence continues at coordinate 30,720,539 of NC_142600.1, forward strand.
AAGAAAAAAAAAAAAAAAAAAAAAAAAGAAAAAGAAAGAAGAAGACGATTCTGTTCCGTCTCGATTCAATGAATAAGAACAGAAAACAGAGGAAAGAAGAAGAGAAGAAGAAATCAGCAACTTCCGCTGCTTCTGCAACAACTTCGGCTTCAGCTCCTGCAATTTTTTCTGTCTGATTCTTCATCTGAAGCCTGCGATTCTGAAGCTTGGTTATTCATCTGAAACCTTCGATTGTGGTTCTGCTATTAAGGTTCTTCGACTGGGGCTGTTCTCCTTAAGCCTGTGAAAGACCATAACGGATCTGTTATGGTTTGAATTTGATTTTTGAATTCAAGTTTTTGAATTCAATTTTTGAATTCAATTTTTGAATTCAAGTTTTGAATTCAAGTTTTGAGGGTTATTTTGGTAAATTTGCTTTACAGGGGAATTCAAGTTTTTGAATTCAATTTTTGAATTTAAGTTTTGAATTCAAGTTTTGAGTTATTTTGGTAAATTTGCGCTACAGGGACTTATATGTAAATTTGTATAAGTTCTGAGATTTATTTGCAAATTCCGTTTTTTCAAGGACATATTTGTCATTACTGGAAAAAAAAAAAAAAAAAAAAAAAAAAAAAGGTAGATCTGTTTGGGTTGTTTGGCTATTGCATTCTGCGACATTTCAGTTACTTCGAAAGGTTGAAGACTGAAGAACTGCAGATAATTTTGTCAACATGACAACTATTGACGGTACAACCTCGACCACTACTTCCTCTACTACCCATACCAACTCTTATCTTGCTATATCAGGTAAAACTTTTACAAGCTTTCAAGCTTCTTCAGTTTCTACTCCTTGGATCATTGATACAGGAGCCACAGATCATATGACAGGTTTATCCTCTTCTTTCTTACAATATTCTCCAACTTCTGGAAAGGATAAAGTTCGAATCGCTGATGGCTCATATTCTTCTATTGCTGGAAAAGGAACCATTCAGCATTCTCCATCACTTTCTTTGTCTAAAGTTTTACATGTTCCCTCTTTCTCTAGTAACTTGCTCTGATACCATGTTGAAATACAATGTTTGGCAGAATGGCTTATTGATCTATGATCTCAAGCCCTTTATTTATAATAAAGAGGAAAGTAGACTATTACAAGGAATAGAAGTTTACATGAATGCAAACTCTAATTTAACTCCTATACAAACTCTTGTAGACTCCTAATAGAATCCAACAGTTTTAAGCATACATTACCATTTGTTTTTGATGGACTTCAAAACCACGTATAGATGAAAAAAACATAAGTTTCATTCTATGAACATTGTGACATCTAGAGACTTAAAAAACAGAAATGGGTAAGCTACTCTTGGGGTACGTAATCTTTTGAGTACTTCGCCTGAAGTACATCTTTTTTGACTACTATATTTGTAGCATCTATTGTTTTATAAATGTAATTGATGCAAGTGAACTACCTTCGGCGGATCGAACCTGTTTGGGTATCCAAATGGAAATGAATGGGGTGCATATATTCTGTTTTTGGAACATAGTTGGATTTTAAGAATATGTTCTGTTGGTCAAATGGTGTTATTTTACTCAATTTGGTTTATTTTAATCTCTGTTTATTTTAGAAGTTAGCTAGTAAGATATTTGTTTACCTAGTTGGAGTGTTGGTTTTTATTTGTAGGAGCCTTATTTCTCTATGTTTGGTCTAATCTCTTCATTGAGGTCAATTGAAAAGATAAATTGAGTTTCTGTTTGTGAAGTGCCTGCCGGTTGTGTGTGTTCCTTGTAACCCCTTTTTATCTTATCCAGTTTCTTTCTTTTTCCATTCTTTCCCTTGCGACACTAAAATTCTATCTCCTCTTTCTCCTAATGGCCCTTCACCAGTTATTTTTGGGTTACCTTCTAATTTTTGTGCTTCCAATTTTGTACACAGATGTTATGTGGCACATTTTTTGATGTAGGAGCTGTTCCATAGATCAGGCCAAACCAGTTTGAGAACCCAAACCCAACCTCATTCTGGTTTGGTAGGAGTTTTTGAGTTTATTTGGGAAATATTTGTAACCTTTTATTTTGGGCATCTATTAAAAATCTATGGAAGTTTCCATTATGCGCTTTATGAGATTCCTATGTCAGTTTAAGTTATAAGAAGTAATTGGGTGCCTTTATTATCTGGGTTTTATAAGTATGTAATTATTTGTAACTCTACGATGGGAGTAGATCTGAAGAATGAATTAAGTTTGCACTCTTGAAGCCTGCGTGGTATTGGTAGCTTGTGTGCGCCCTCCATTACCCCCTGTTTGCTTGTATACTCCTGCTCCCTCTTCCTCATTCTGTTCTTTTGTTTCTCTCCTCCAGTGGATATCTGACAGTGAGTGACCGGCCTGCTATAACTCTGAGAGTATGAAGCCTTCTGGCTTGACAGTCTAGGAGTTAATTCACTTCATCAGGGCAATGAGTACCTTGGAGGCTCCTCCCCAAAAGTTCCCTATCTAATGATTTAATGATCTGAAACCTCAAACCCAATCTGGAATCCATCATTCTGCTGTGCTTGTTTCAGAATTTTATAACAAATCTCCAGCTGCTGCTTTCTGGTATTATTGGCTGGATTTTTTTTTGAAGGAATTTGACTTGTCCCTGAAATTTTGTGTACATCTGGCTGTTTAGGCGAGTTATATCACCTAAACCTTAGGAGACTTATATCACCTAAACCTTAGGCTGTTGACATAGTCCTAGACATAGAGACTAACCAGTATAGCCCTAGATTGTATGGTCTTAACCTTTGGGGCTAATTATTTATTAACAAGTCCTCTTGGGTAGGCTAAAATTGGGTGTGGGATCCACTAAAACATCAGGTTTGAGGGTGTGGCTACAACCTGTTAGTGATGAGGAATTGGGTTTGGCAGAAGAGATTTGAATGCTAAATTTGAAATTCCATCAAGTTAGGGTTTGTTCTGAGTTTGAAATAGGGAAAAACAGGGGATTATTTGGACTCCTCTACTAAAAGGGAAAGCTCTAATTTGACGTATTAACCTATTACGCAACTTAAATTGACTAGGAAACTAAAAATAGACTCGCATTAGGACTAGATTTACAAAGTCTTAATCCAGACCCTTTAAAGAGCACTCAGTAACAATTGATTGCAACTTCAATTGAACTAACCCAGTGTTAAATAAACTAAAAAAGAAAGAAACTAGCTAATCCTATATACAAAATATTTCCTATGTTTTAGGTCACTAGATTTACAAAGTCTTAATCCAGACCCTTTAAAGAGCACTTAGTAACAATTGATTGCAACTTCAATTGAACTAATCCAGTGTAAAATAAACTAAAAAAGAAAGAAACTAGCTAATCTTATATACAAAATATTTCCTATGTTGTAGGCCAATAGAAGTGACCTATTATATCAAAACCCTCGGGATGCTAAACCCTCAAGATGTATAGGAACCAATGCTGGATTTTTTCCTAATAAAACAAAGCCTATTTGGGTGATGAATTTGCATCAGCAACTGAGCCGATATCCAGGATATAGGATGAACTTGCTAGCTCAGGTAAATCAAAAAGGGTTTCAGGTTGAGACTTGGTGTTGGTGTAAACCAGGTTTGGTGGTAAGGATATCAGGTTCATGTAGGGAAGGCTATCAGTGAAGGGTTAGGGTTCATTCATACAAATAAGGAGATTTAGGGTTTCACAGATGGTGGAACATTGCTGGAGTTGAAGTTTCAGCAATATAGGGTTTACTTTCTGTGAAGTGAAAGAAAAGTAATGAAACCTAGGTTCAGGATGAGAATTCTGGCGGGAACTTTGGATCGAGTTTTACCAGGGTGGTGAGTGAAATTCTGTCCAACCATGAGAGCAAATTGTTGGTTAGTTTGTGCTGGTTGAATTTTGGGGTTTCCTAGGATGGACCAGATATGGGGTCTTCTAGGTTTTTAAGGGGTAGACGGGCTGCTCGTTTGTCCAAGTTTCCTACAGGGCGGGGAAGTATTCAATCAAAATTTGGTCTGTTTTCTGATGGGGGGAATGTTTTGTAGGTAACTTAGGTCCTTGGATGTTTGTTTTGGGTTGTGGATTTTTTTTTTTTGGGGGGGGGGGGTTGGGGATTTCCCAGGTTCACTGTTCATAAGAATGGTGACTTTTAGTCCTCTTGGATTTACTTCTTCAAACAGTGACTAAATGGAAAAATTAACACATAAGACACCCAATTGTGCCATTGATTTTGGCACTTCCTACACCTATCCCACTGGTAGTTTTCTTTTTTTTTTTTTTTTTTTTTGGGGGGGGGGGGGGTGTTCACGACACCTGGAGCTTGTTTTGGCCATCCGAAGTTCCAAACTACATCAGCTTTTTTGAAGAAACTAGCTTCTTTCTTTTTTCTTCTTCTTCTTCACCCCCTTTTTTTTCTTCACAATTCCTTAGTCCTATTACCCCACTTTGCATGTTACCCCTTCTTTCTCCCTTTGTTCCACTCCATATTTTACAATCCCTCCATGTATGCCTTGCACTTGAATACTAATTCCTATCAGTTCATATCTTCTTTACCTACCAATTTATTTCAAGAGATTTTAGTTATTACAAAATTATGTTGCCCTTCTATTTTGACTTCTGGTACTTAGTTGGGCCCCATAAGCAATCCAAGTAGAGTGTTTGGATCCACATCAGTTCATATATTCTTTACCTAACAATTTAACCATAGGAGGTACTAGTTGTACAAGATTGTGTTGCCCTGCTATTATTTTGATTTCTGGTACTTAGTTGTGCTCATAAGCAATCCATGTACGGTGTCCGGACCCTGGATCTGCATCAGTTTCTCCCTTTATCTGTTTTTGTCTTCTTACTGAAGTGATGAATTAAAAAAAGACAAGCAGGGATACTCTACTAAGCCGATTTCCACCTTTCAAATGAAGGAAATGGGCTCTGCTGTTTGCCATCCTCCCTCCTGCATAAATGAGTACAAATATCCATGGCTGATCTAGGTTTGCTTTTGGGGTCTCCATCCCCAGCCCTATCATCTTCAAAGTCTCAAGCTTCATCATTCAGAGCACCACCATCATTCATCAGATCATTTCCAAGGCTGTATATGGATCTCCTCATCCTAATTTCTTTGTTCTTCATGAATAATACAATAAGGCCCTCCTTCTGACCTCTCCTATGCATAGTTGTCAAAGCGTCCTCCTAGGCGCGCCTAAGCGGCAAAGCGGTTTGTCAACTTTTTTTTTAACCGCTTAATTGACGACCAATTTGCAAAGGAACTCCAAGGCCCAAAGTTACATATAACTTATTTTTTGCTCTGGGGGCGCTGCCCCCACACCCCCACCGGCAACAAAATGTGAAGCATGAGACATACTCAACATCAATAATCAATGAATCAGTAAATGCTTAGGCAAATGCTTTGACAACCATGGTTTGATGAGATGAACTTATGTTTGTGTTATTTTTTTGAATTATTTTTCATAATTATGATTCTTGAATTTTTTTTTGGATGAATGTGACTATTGAATATCTGTTTAGCTTATTATAGAAAGTAGTTGTATTGAAAAGTAGTTATATTGAAAAATTTGGACCCAACCGCTTTGGTCGCCTTATTGCCGCCTAGGCGCCGCTTTGGTCGCCTAATTAGGCGGGTCTCCAATCGCTTTGATCGCCTTGCCACTTTGACAACTATGCTCCTATGATCTTGAGCAAGCAATGGCAGTACTGAGTTGCTTCCTAGTCCTTTCCAGAACCCCCCCTTCTTTTCTATGTTGTGTTATGATGTGAATGTGATGAAAAGTGCATGCATCCATTTAGAGAGCAGAATTTATTTTTTCTTGGACAAAAGAATGCATTTGTAATTACTTTTTATATTTGAAGTTCATGTTATATACCATGCTGCTTTTATTTTTATTGTAGCGTTTGGATCGACGCGGAGTCAGTTTCTGTACACGGACAACATATGATGACAATGCAATAACAAATGCTGTTGAGATATACGATAGCTTGAGGTGGTGTCTAGTTCCCCTTTTCCCCCCTAAATAATGTGTTAACATGTTCTCTCTTATTTTGGGGAGACAATCTGATTTATAAATTGCTTGCAGTGGAATAGTCCATTTCATGGCATCAAACAATGATTGTGGCATACGAGAATTTGACATGGAGAAATTTCAGCTTTTGAACCACTTCCGCTTCCCTTGGCCAGTGAATGTTAGTCCTTTATCCAGTGCCATTATTTTTAGTGGGTTTTGCAGTAGTTTGGTTGGTCATTTTTAGTTTCTCAAAGATGGCATGAAATTATCTAATTATGATGGTTTAAATTCATTGTAGCACACATCCATCAGTCCAGATCGCAAGCTTATCACAGTTGTGGGAGATCACCTTGATGCGGTGCTTATTGATTCACAAAATGGGAAGGTATATTATGTCTTCATATGTTCTCATCATACCCTTGTATCTTTTTATTTTTTATTTTTATTGGGTGGGATGGGGTAGTGGTAATCAACCTAGCAGCTTAGTTTTGAAACACATATATGAGAAGATATATTGACTGCTGGATCCTATGCTTCTGTTTTCATCTTGATACAGACAATTTCAACATTGACTGGTCACCTAGACTACTCATTTGCTTCAGCATGGCATCCTGATGGCCACACTTTTGCCACTGGGAATCAGGACAAGACATGTCGAGTATGGGATCTTAGAAAGCTGTCAGCACCTGTGGCAATTCTCAAAGGAAACCTGGGTGCAGTGCGGTCAATCCATTTCTCCTCTGATGGGCAGTTCATGGCTGTGGCCGAGCCTGCAGATTTTGTCCACGTCTATAGCACAAAAGTAGATTACAAGAAACGACAAGAGATTGATTTCTTCGGGGAGATATCTGGTGTATCACTAAGTCCTGATGATGAGACTCTTTTCATAGGTGTATGGGACAGGACGTATGCAAGCTTGCTTCAGTACAGCAGAAGACATTCCTATGGTTATTTGGATTCCTGTCTGTAATTAATCCTTGCTAAGATTTGATCCTTGTGGTAGCAGTGGCCGCTAGAAAGAAGCATCTGCTAATGGTTTTGACTAAATGGGGTTTTGGCTATGGCTCGCCAGGACTCAGGATGCGCTGTAGGGAGATCAAGTTTCATAATATTATTGCATATACATGTACAGGGAAGGCACCTGCATTTAGCCAAAGCTAGATAATTCTTCAAGTTGTTTTAATTGTTGTAATGGGAATGGAACTATGTAGCCCTATTTCGGTATGTATGATCTGTTCTCTCTCCTTACAGTTCCTTCTCAGCTTTCTTGTAAAGGATTCTTATGTTTCATGTTCTTAAATAGACATTTGATGAAATACTGTTGACCAGATTATGAATCTTCATCAAATTCATTTTTATGAAGTGAAGCTGATGAAATCAAGCTGTTCATGATATACATGGAAGGGAGGAAATTTCCATTAGCACTCTCCTTTCCTTTGTGAAATGTAAGGATGTAAATGGATAATCGAAATCTGCTTTCGAATTTGCATTTGCATCCGTTTAGGGGTATCTGAATCTGTCCAATTACTAATAGGATGCGGATATGGTATACCCATTTTTTATCGATTATTATCCGTCTGATAAAATTATCTGATTAAGCTACTTAATTAGATTTATTTTTCTTATTTTTATAAATTTTTACCTGTGATATGCAACTATTTTTCTAGAATTTTTACTAAAATAGCTACCAAAGTTGTTAAATTCTTAAATTTCAAACCTAGCCCTCACAATTAAAATGGTAAAGATGTAAACAGGTGGTCGAAAACTTGTATTCAATATATATTTATGCTCATTTAGAAGAATTTACTTGAGAAAATAACTATCCAATTATCATCCAAATTTGATTGAATCCGTCCGAAAACGGATAAGATATTATCCGAATCTGTCCGAATATAATAGGATGCGGATATGGTATTACCACTATCCGATTCGAATCCGGTCCGTTTACACCCCTAGTGAAATGATTATATCGTCTCCAGAAGTAGTTCCCAGGATATTAGTGTAAGGTAATGGTGTATTCGATGATCTAATATTTTTCCTGCTAGATTTGTTTGCTGTCCATTTATTTGGAGATCGTTACCATTTCATTCATTTTTTTGAATGATAATTTCAGTGGTATTTCTCAGACAACCGAAAATAATGCTAGCCAGAACAATTAGCAGTAATTTAAAATGGAAAGCAGATCAAAATGCAGGGGTGATCAACAATGTACCTTGGACTTCAACCTTATATAAAACATACGCATAGTAAAGATGCATTTATCAAATTCCGTCTTGCCCAAATGCATGTAGGTGAGACTTAAAAATTGAACCAATATTGCACCAATATTGCAGCAGCTTGTTCTACTTCTTTTTGTTAGAATATTATAAAATATTTCACATAAGATGGACTTCATTGATTGTGTTACACTTCCAAATCCGAATGAAGTTGCACGATTTCAGAATTCTTCACTCGGGTAACTTCCCAAAGCCTCTCCTTAAGACGAGCAATCTTGGCATCTTTGGCTTTGGATTCCTCCTGAAGTTGGGAAAGATTATTACTCAGGCTGCTGAGCCTAAAAGCTGATTCCACTTGCTTGTGGAAGTTATCAGAAGGGCTTCTGCAATACTTCAAGAGTTAGTCAAAAGCACAAAATTTTGAAAAGAAGGCAGGGAAGAGATACTTACATCACCAGGGACTTTAAGAAATCCCTGTTCGAGACCGCGGTGAAGACTTTGCTCTCGGCGGGCATCTGAGCAGAAGTGCACCATTCCAGTGCTTTCTTAAAGTCGCCCATCACCAAGTTAGACATCTTCAACGACCAGGAAGGCTTGTACACATCGTCATCTGACCGAGGACGCTTTCTCTTAGAAGCAGCACCTTCGGCCTCAACAAAAACCTCCTCCACGGACGGAGGAGAAATCTCCACGGCTGGTGGAGGGTTGGAGGAAGATGCCAACGAGACACTGGCAGGGGTTTCAGAAGTGCAAGTCATGACAGAAGAAATAACGTCTTCCTTAGGAGACCGAATGGTCTCCATCATGGAAGATGGTGCAAGAGAGGCACCAACAGAGGCTGTGGGAATTTGAACTTTGACAGAAGCATCAGAGAGGCTGTGGGAATCTGAACTTTAGTAAGATCGCCAGCAGTAGTTTCTTCAGATGGAACAATCTTTGTCAAAAAGGAGCAGTCTTCTTGAAAGACTTCGCCCTAACTACATCCAAGTTAACTCTTGGAGGCACAAAAAAAAAAAAAAAAATCATCAGTTCGAAACCCTAGATGTTTGAAGTTCAGACAGCAGAGAAGGACATCCAGTGAAGAACTTCCGAAGTGAATAACCCCCAAGTGTTTTACTTTGGAGGTTACTCAGGGAGGGGAAGTTCGTGATAGAACTGAATAGAAGAAGAGGAGGAAAACTCACTTTCTCAGTTTCTGATATGGGTATCGTCAGAAGATAAAATTGCACAGGCAACAAAAGCGAAGAGGAAGATTATTCTTGCAGATGAAAAGACAAGAATGAAGCACACTTGAGGGACTTAAATAACCTCATGGAGGGACATGACGATTGAAAACCCATGCAGATCAAGGGTTAGAAAATAAGGGACGTTTCGAATTTCGAAAGAAAGGCAAGATCAACGGTCAGGGAATAATGACGTTCAAATTCATAACTCAAAAGCTAAGTTCGTCTTAAGCCTCCACGTGGATCATTGCGCACCTGATACGAGGATACCAGCCAAACACCAACTGTCGCACCAATATTAAATGAAAAGAGTATTCCCAATTTCTTGGGAAGGACAACTCATATGCAAATATGAGGAAACGTTTGGGCTTCTTCATAGAGGGGAAGCAACCTAGAAAGAAAAGCTCCAAGTGTCATAAAAGGTTCGGCTAGGTAGGTTCCAACGGTCCCGAACGTCAATCCCTTTAAGATCCCTGAACGTCAACGTCGGCGAAGGTACAAGATTATTTTAGAAAAAGCCAAGTTCAGTTCCGAAACGTGATTTTGAGGGAAATGAAGTAAATTTTCTAAGTACGCTATGGGAAAGTACTGCTAGACCATTGCGCAGTTATTGAAAGATTTCCGTAGAAATTCATTAAGCCTGAGAAGGTCCCATTCGGGTTTTAAACCGATGCCTTTACTTAAAGATTTTCGTAGAAATTCATTAAGCCTGAGAAGGTCCCACTCGGGTTTTAAACCGATGCCTTTACTTAAAGATTTCCGTAGAAATTCATTAAGCCTGAGAAGGTCGCACTCAGGTTTTAAACCGATGCCTTTACTTAAAGATTTCCATAGAAATTCATTAAGCCTGAGAAGGTCCCACTCGGGTTTTAAACTGATGCCTTTACTTAAAGATTTCTGTAGAAATTCATTAAGCCTGAGAAGGTCCCACTCGGGTTTTAAACCGATGCCTTTTGATTTTGATCCGTTTGTCGCTGAATATTGTTCGTTGCCCCCAATCAAAAGATATTGTGTTGAAATTGGGAATTGCATTGATTGAGTTGAATGCTGTTACATCGAAAATGAAAATGATGATCTTCTTAAGGATAATATTTCTTTAGATATCTAGCATTCCACGAACGATCCAACTCTTTATCGGTTGCCATGTTCTTCAGCTTATATGCCCCTGAACCGATCGGTTTGATTACAATATATGGTCCTTCCCATGAGGGATCCAATTTCCTCTGGTGGCGTGGATCTAAAGCTGAGGTATTCCTTAGAACTAGATCTCCCGCTTGGAATTGACGGCGCCTTACTCGAGTATTGTAGTGTGACGCTATTCTTCGCTGATAATTTTGGGTTCGAGCAATCGCTCTTGTCCGCACTTCATCTAGTAGCTCAAGACTATCCAACAATCCTTGTTCATAGGCTTTTTCCTCGAATTCTCTTTCTTGAAGTGTTCCAGCCATTACTTCGACTGGTGCTAATGCTTTTGATTTGTAAGCCAATTTAAATGGTGTTTCTCCTGTGGGAGTCCGAACTGTAGTTCGATAGGCCCACAGTACATTGTGCAACTCTTCAACCCATAAGGCCTTATTAGCTTTGAGTCTCTTATTTATCCCCTCAAGTAGTGTTCGGTTCGTAACCTCCACTTGTCCATTGCTTTGGGGATATGCTACCGAGGACATACGATGCTTAATCAAGTAAGTGTTGCAGAATTGTTCGAACTGTGGGTTGTCGAATTGTGTGCCATGATCTGTTACAAGAATTTTTGGCATCCCGAACCAATAAATGATAGATTCTAACACGAATTTCACCACCTTCTTTTCAGTGATAGTCGCCAGAGCACAAGCATCTACCCATTTGGTGGATTGCTACGATGAGATATTCTCTTCCACCTGCAGCCTTAGTGAATTTTCCCATGATGTCAATTCCCCACATCGCAAAAGGGATGGGGTCCAGAATTGATGTCGGGTTTCTTGCTGGCCTTTTCGATACCGTGGAATGGATCTGGCAGTTGCTACAGTGACGAACGTATTCCATTGCAGCTTGTTGGAGCTTTGGCCAATACAAACCAAGCGTTAAAATTTTGTGGGCCAGAGCTCGACCACCCATATGCGCACCACAAATTCCCTCGTGAACCTCTGCTAGAGCTATTTTCGATCCTTCGGGATCTAATGTCACATCCCCCTAGCCGGTACCCTAACTGGCATACCCGGGTGTGTGATCCACAGCCTCGAAGATCAAGTATCGAGGAAATCATCCTCCCACATATGCAATAACATAATCATGAACAGATAAAATCAAGTATTAATATTATAAACAAAAGATCTAATCAGGAGATGAATATAAGTATAATCAGAGTGAGGAAAATGATACCAGATGTAATCACATAAAAAAGAAGTAGAGTGAGGCGGAAACTCACTCCACAGTTACAGTGGAAATGTAGCTCGTAAGTCTAAAAAGAATTACAACTGAGTTTAAAGGAAAACAAAGAAAGAAAGTCAAACTGAATTACGAGTTTTCTATCTTATAGATAACATCTTCAAAGTAATGGACTTCATCAATCCAACAAAGATGTCCCAACTCTACGTTACGCCTAATCGTAGTACGCAACTTGATCGCCCGAGGAATCATCAGGGTTATCTTCATGGTTGCCAGTACTTTGCATGTAGTACGCTTCATCGTACTGTCTTTCATAGTAGCCAGTACCTGTAGAATAATCTAACAAAAAGATTGTACAAAAAGGAGTGTTCGAATGAACTCAGCAAGGCAAGTTAACTCATAACAACATGAATAACATACAGTAGATCATAACAAGATGCAATGCAATATGAAACAGATAATGTATGTATGCATCTAAACTCTATGTATGCTGGTCTCTATTGGCAGACATGCTTTAAGTCATAGCACCATACTTCTTTGGGTAGGTCTCAAATCACTCATCATCGGTTGGTAATGGGTCCGGCATCCCTCGGGACATTCCATGGCTGGGGGTTAAGTCACCGCTCTCTCACATCACCATTGGTCTAAGTACTGGTGCATGTCAGGGTTAAGCCTAGCCCAATGCAAGTCATCTACTCAATTACATCAACTCAAGTCCAGATACATCCATTCCTCGCCCTTGGCGATCCTTTCCGGTATCCTTTCCACTAGAGTCAGCGTATCCTATGGCTACAACCAACTCGGACTACGGACTCATCAACCCTATTGGTATCCACATATGGTAAATGGGAAGCTCTCATGTCCCCTCACGGGTTGGTTACCGGTCTTGAGCCCATGAGCCCAAGTCTATCCATATGCAACCCTCCAATAAATGGCCCCCACAATGTGATTCCCGTCCTCTCACGGGTTGGTTACCGGTCTTGAGCACCCGTGAATCCCCATTGCTGCCACGGGTCGTTCGGTCTCAATACCCTTCCGATTCGGGTATGATATAACGGGGACATCCTAGCCAAACACTGCTAGACGATCCTAGGTATGACAACAAATGATTCGGGAAAGCGTCAATGGGCAACCCCGAAAACTTCCCATACTAAGGACAGAAGTGTCAAAAGGACACCTCTCAATCCCAAACCATACTTAATCAAACACATTCTCAGATTAGTCATGACATACATAATCAACAACTCATCATACAAAAAAAGAATATAAAAGCATAATCAAATCATAAATCAATATATACTAATAAGCATTTCATATAAATTTGAATATTGAAAAAGAATAAACAAGTGGAGTGCTACTGTACTTACAGTAGTACATCAGAAATATAAAATACAAGAACAGTAATTAAACTCAGAGTTTCTTAAAGTAGAAACCCAAGAGTATGCGATCTATGTTATTATGAAATAACTGACCTTACCTTGATTATCGTCGGAGATAATCCAAAGATCAAAGAGAGAGGCTCCAAACTTAGCAAATAAACCCCTAACAATCATAGATATATGTTGGTGCTAATTTTTCCAATAGCTTTGAACCGCAATCTTCGCACCAAGCTCTTCAGATCTGGATTGATCTGATTCGTTTGCTTCCTCTATTAGTCTCTCGTTCACTAGAAAATGAAACACACCAGTTAGAAATGGAGCCGATCGTCTTGATCGGCGTTGCGTCTCCGATGGCCTAGTTAGGTATGTGAAGACAGTTCTTCAGAGCTCAAAGGAGCTTCTGAGATGTTCTAATGGAGTAAAATCAGGAATGAATCCAGTGTTTGAATTGATCTGAGAGACTTACCCTCGATGAGTCCTTTGCTTCCTTTTTATATAGATTTTCCCGCCTATAGTGTTTTTAACCATGACCGCCGGATTGTAGCTTCTGATTGGATGGCGATGATCAACCTTTCTTTGTAATCTTGGGCAGACCCATAGATTACTTTGTTTAAACAATTGAACCCATTTACACTGTCATTGGACCGGAGCGAACCGGGACTGGGATATTTTAGTCACAACACAAGCCCCCAAGCCTACTGATTAGGTCGAACTCATACGAGACTCTGGTCAGGAGGTTTGAATCTTTCTTCCAACGAACTCCAGAATACCATATTGAACTCTGATCAAAAGACTATATATGTTGAATCTAAATCGTTCAATCAGAATAAAGATTTTCTTCATACTTCTCCTTTGTGATTGGCGACTCTTGATGTTCCTCGTCAACCTTTGCATCGCCTTCTCTACGCAACTAATCTTCACCGGATCAATACTTTATAACTTTTCCCAAGAGATTTATGATTTTCAAAAACTGTAATATCAGGTTGTCAAATCATCATTAACTCGAACGTTGATCTATGGTTCATCTTCTTTGTAAAATCACAATTTTCTTGATAACCAAACCATCCTCCATAATCATTACATTTCTGTGCTCAGCCCCCAAATCATCCTGCAGACTAGCTGAAATCTTTATCTTGTCAGACTTTTTATACATTCTTAAATATAACTTTTCATCTTCCTTGACGTTATCCCCTCTCGTGCCGTTTGATCATAAATTCTGTCTCTTCCCAACGTATGGTTACCATGTTCTTCCCCACTCCTCTTATATCATCCTTGTGTTCTCAACCGCAATACCTTTAAATCCACCGATTGACTCCACGCGTTGGTTACGAAAAGTGATGACCATCGATCTTGAAACATCGTATATTTCCCTCCACTTTTCAAGAAACCTCTTTCGCCTCTCTTCATTCTTTATATTTATTCATCAGCTTTTATCTGTTCTCATCCGTACTCTGTCCGCTTTCTTCGAAAATATCAAATATATCTATCCGCCATTTTCTATTACTCTTCTTCAAGTTACCTTCTAAGTTGCATTCTGCAAATCTTTCTCCTTTTCCTTTCTGTTTCAACTATGGACGCTGCAACTATTCCTTCAGCGCCCAATACTTCTGTGCAGCCCACTGTACTTCCAAGTGCTAAACGACCGGAAAAAACCTTAGATACTTCTTCTTCCGATCAGATTTCTTCAGATTGGAAACCCTCTCCTTATGCCCACGACGAAGTTATTGTTCCTTATACGCCTGTGGACATGTCCAAGGAAAAGAAAGACCCAAAATACACTGGCCTAGAGTGGTACCCGACCAAGGTAAAGTAATCTCATCTGTCGTCTTACTTAGAAGATTATCGCTTTCCCTCCGATGCTAAAATATGGGTTCCTGGACCTTCTGATCGTCCATATACTGTTGATCCTGGAGTCATCACTGTCTATCTCGACCACCTTGAATCTGGTTTTAGAATCCCTTTAATCCCAATAATCCAGTCTTTGTTGGATTACTACCATGTTTGTCCTTCTCAGCTTACTCCAAATAGTTGGAGGTTAGTATACTGCTTTTTTGCCTTTATTCTTAGAATGAAGCGCCTTTATTCTGTTGAACTTTTTAGAAACTACTATACTTTGAAAGTATCCCGCGATCGCGGATACATTCACTTTGCAAGAAGAACATGCATTGCAAATGAACTGGGTAGAAAGTCCCGGATTTTCATTGATTCCTCCATCCCTCAGGATAACAAGTAGTGGCGAGAGAAATATTTTTTTTCGTGCCATTCCCAATCCAAATTTCCGCTCCTGTTGGTGCCTGCATTCTGTGAATTCTCTTCTTCCTTTGAACAAGCGTCCTGAACTCAGCGAGTATGATCGAGAGACCTGGGGTTTGATTTCTACTGGAGTTCCGATTGATGCGGCTGACTTGAAAATTGACGTAGGCCTAGCCAACCACGGTCTTTTTCTAGGTAAAGAACAATGATAATGATATACTTTTTCTTCTCTTTCCCCTCTTTTTTTTCTTTAACCTTGTCTTCACTCTATATATATACATATATAGGAACTATTGTTCATCAAGTCCCTAGCGTCGCTGAACTTCGAAAGGCTGTTTCAGAAGAAGAGAAATCTGATCCCAAAGTTTCAAGATCCGTTAAGAAGAGAAAACATACTGCCCTCCGTCCTTCCAGTGACCGTAGTCACAAAAACCCTCCAAGAAAAAGTCTGTTGAAAATGTATCTTTGCCTGGTCAGGGAAAAGCAGAACAGGCACCAGAAGATACTGTTAGAGAAAAACTGTTGAAGAAAATCCTGATGTGCAGCTCGTTAAAATAGTTGCCAGTGACAATCCTGCTGTCAAGACAAGAACTTCTAGGACCTCCAATACTTTGAGATGTAGACTCCGGTCTACAGGTCCTGCTTCTGGTCAGGGGTTGTCTGGTTCCAAGAAAAGAAAGAAGAAAGAATCTGACTCTGCTCCCGCTGAAGTTCCTATTGAAAAAAGTAATCTTCAGGAAGAAGCCCTCACAACTATTGATAACATTGTTGAAGAAACTACAAAACATGTACTTCCCCCTACATCAGCCGAATTACCCCATGATGCCTCTATTCTCCCAGAAGAGATGGTTGAGAATGAAGGTCAAGGTAAGGAAATTCCTGATTATTCTTTTGATCATTTGAAGAAAATTGTTGAAGATATCCTCGCTCATGCTGCAGGTGAAATTATTGAACAAATTGCTGATCAGTTGTTTGATGAGAATGTTGCTGTGCCTGATCCTCTTTTGAAAACTGTTGTTGGAGAGAATAGTTATGAAAATATTCCTCAAAATGAAAATACTGTTGTGAATGATGCTCCTGCTTTTGTTTTCCCTTTACCAAATCTTACTGTGAATAATGCCATTCCAGACATTAACATACCTCCTGCTCTTGAAGAAAATGTCCAAAACATCCCACCACATGAAGAAGCTTTTGATGTTGTTCCCCTTGAGGTTAATGTTGTTTCCCAAGAAGTTAATGTGCTAGCTGATCCTCCAATTGGCCTTGGGGACCAGGAGAACATTGTAGCCGAAAATTCTGATATGCAAGTTGACTCGAATGATGCGGCTGCGAATGTGGGTCCTCATGATATAATTGAGGCCGCCAATCTCCACCCAATTCCTGATCAGCCAGATGATACCCAGAGTGTTGTTGATTTGGGGAATCACTTTAACCCTGAGTGGATCTTGAAGGAGAACCATAAAGCTAGCCATAACTGGGAAGTTGCCCGCGAATGGGGAACAAAGGGTAAAATCCCACGTGATAAAAGGGAAACAGCCCGTGTGTCTGACCCTGATCTTTACTCACATGGATGGGAGTAAGGAACAAATTTCTATCTCTCTCATTAAAACTGACTTATTATTGATTTCATTTACTTATTCTGTTTGGTTTTTATTGCTCGACTTACAAATGTTTTGGAACTGCTTTTAATGCTTTTTCTGAAGTGCTAGAAAGAGAAAAAGTTTTGTCCCAGGAAAATGACAGCTTGATTAAAAGGAATTTTGAACTGATCAATGAGGTACAGGAACTCAGAAACAATTTGAAATCTTCAGAGAAAATTGACAGCTGCTGAATTCAGAGAGAGATTTGATCAATGATATAGATGATTTACAAAATGATTTCCAACTCTGCTCTGATCTATGCACTGACTTGTAGGAAGAGGTTTCTCTGTTAAGGAGTTTTGTTTTGAAACACAAAGATGAGCTTCTCCAGCTCAAAATGTTAAAGGATGATGCTCTGGAAAGGGCTAGACTTGCTACTATTGAGAGAGAAGATCTCAAAGAAAAATTAGCCAGAGCCTTTGCTTGGTCAAAAGGTGTTGAGAAAGAGAAAAATGAACTCTTAGAGAAGCTTGAAAGATCTGAGAAATTAAATGCAAACTTGGAGTTGGCACATGAGTATCATCATAAAGCCTTTAACTTAGTTTTGCGGAAAAATCTGATTTGGAATATCAGAATGATAATTTGGGATTGAGAATTTGTGAGGTTTCTGCAGAAAGAGATAATCTTAAGGTTTCTTTAAGTTTGATTTCTAAGGAAAAAGAAAATCTAGATGTTCTTTTGGATGACACTCTGAAGGATAAAACTTCTATGCTTGAAGACATGCAGTCAGAAAGAAAATAATTTGAACTAGAAAAGAAAAGAATTCATGATGAACATCAAGTTGTTCTCAGCTCAGTTACCTCATCAATGGAGGAGGCAGGAAATAATCCAGCTTTCCTTGGATTTTGCAAGAACGTGGTAAATGTCTATTCTAACCAAATCTTTTCTGAAATTCTCAAAATCTGCCCCAATGTGGATTTCAAGCTGTTGCCTCCAGAGTTTCTCCCGTCTAGAAAGTTTTTTGATCTCAGGAATTTAAAGCATCCAGATTCAAGTAGTTCTTCGGAAGATGATAATGATGAGACTGCCAATTCTGACAACAATTATTCTTCCAGTGATAAGGATGATGATGATGATTCACCTCCACAAGGTGATAAGAATGCTGCTACAGATATCAACTGTCACATCCACCCAGCCGGTATCCTATCTGGCATACCCGGGATGTGATCCACAGCCCGAAGATCCAGATCGAGCGGCCATACCTCCCACATACACGATAACATAATCATGAACAATATAATCAATGTATAAAGAACTAATAGATAGATCAAAAGAATCAGACAAGATGGATAATAAGAGTGCGGAAGCATTTAAGTATCAACTTCAAAGTGATAATATCTTAAAGAGAAGGAGTGATCAGAAGTCACTCCTTCACAAATAGCGGAAGCAGTAGTAAATCAAGTTTAGTTACAGACAGTATCATAAATAAATCCATAAAAACTGGAGAGAGAAGATCCCAATGATTACAGTCATCCAGGGAAATGGGGCCTACACATAGGTTTCTTCTATCCTAATGAAGACTTCCTCATAGGTATGGATGAAGTGAACCCAACGTGGCCGCTCCCTCACAAGAGTGGGGCTAACCCTGGAACGAACTATAATCCTCCTCGGCACCGCAATCCTGACTCTCATAGTAGCCATCACCCGCAGGGTAGTATGCGGGATCATAGCTCTGGTCGTAGGACGCGCCATCAAGATCGTCAGTACCTGCAGGAAAATCTAACAAATTGCACAAAAGGAATGAGTTCAAAAGAACTCAAAGAAGGCAAGTCGTTTCATAATACACAGTCCATTCGATATAATTCACATACGATGAAATATGATATGAGGCAAAATGAAATATGATTCTATATTAAGTATGCTGGTCTCTAAGGTAGACATGCTTTAAGCCGTAGCACCATACTCCTTTGGGTCGTCAATCACTCCCCCTCAATCATAAGATATCTTGGGTCTGCCCGGGGAATTTCGGTAAGATCATCTCATAAACCATGGTTGGGGAATCAGTCACCGCTCTCTCACATCACCATTTGGTATAAGTACAGGTGCATGTCACGGTAAAGCCTAGCCCAATGCAAGTCATCTACTCAGTCATATCATGTCAGATCCAGATACGTCCATTCCTCGCCCCCGGCGATCCTTTCCGGTATCCTTCACACTAGAGTCACGGATATTACTCACCGGACTCACCAACCCTATTGGTCGTCCACATATAGTAAACGGGAAGCTCTCACGTCCTCTCACGGATTGGTTACCGGTCTTGAGCGCCCGTGAGCCCAGGTCTATCCATATGCAACCCTACCAATAAATGGCCCCTTTCAGGTATCCGCAATATAGTTCAAGCCCTCTCACGGAGTGGATACCGGTCTTGAGTACTCTCGCTCATATTCTACCACGGGTCGTTTGGTCTCAATACCCTTCCGATTCGGGTCTGATATGACAAGGAAAATATCCTAACCATACACCTAGACAACCCTATATATGTCACCCAATGACCCGGGAAAGTGTCGATAGGCACCATCGGAGAACATCCCATACTATTCCCTCCGATGCCCAAGGACAGAAGTGTCGAAAGGACACCTCCCAATCCCAAGTCATACATAATCAATCACAAGCTCAATCTCATCATATCATACTTGAATCAATAATTCATCATATAAACAATGTATATCATAACATGATTGATCATATTTAAATTCATAAAGCATAATTGAACATGATGTTCTAAATAATATATGACATTGTATTACTGATAAGAAACATTTAACAGCCATGTATGGTAAAGGAAATACTCATATTAACATAATCATTAACTTCCCATAATGTAAGCATGTTGATGTAATTAACATACTTAAGTTAACGACTGTCCTTACCTTAATCAAGTTGTAATTAAATTCAAGGATCACCAAGAATGGTTCCAAAGTCAGTGTTGACACCCTAGATAACATACAAGCAACATCAAAGAAGAAAACATTCAAATCGGGGTTCAAACGGATCAATTCGGCTGAAAACAGGGCTTTAACAACTCATGGTTAACTCGCTTGGTCGACTGTCAGTCGACCAAGACTTGTTAACTTCTGGGCAGCAAGGGAAATGTGATCAGAAGCTGCCCTTCCACTGTTCCGATTGACATGAAATTTGGAGGGCATGTTTATAACAGTAAGAGGATATTGCACACCAATTTTCATGAAGATCCAACGGTTCAATAAAAAAAATGCTCAATTCGAAATATTAGGTTCTATATGGTAATCCTCAAGAATCAAAATGAAATTTATAGCAATTGTAAAGGATGGTAGGAATCAATCAAATAAAGGATAAGAATTGAGTTAGAGTCTTAATTTCAATATAGTCTAAGCTTATCATGCAATTACATATCAGATTTGAATCAATTAGGCTAGATTGAATAGAATCAAAGTGATGAAGTGAAATTAATCTTAATTGAATCATAGCATATCATGAGTGAAGATGTTTAAGGAATTGGAGAGGGGAAACTCATGGTTGAGTGTTTGCAAGATTGCAGCACTTCAGCCATGGTCTCAAGATTATCAAATGATAGGGAAATGAATAGATTAGAAGAGGATAGAAAGAATCATACCTTGGATTGATGATTAACACATACACTAATGATTAGAGTCAAGATCTTCCCAAACTTCAAAGAATAGCCCAAGAGAGTGTCCAACCTCGAGCTCTGGAGTGCCAATGATTAGGTTAGGTCCTCATTCACGAGTTCCAAGAAGGTAGGGGCAAAATGGGAAGAAATTTCATGAATATTCGGATTTCATGACTCTTGGTCGACTATCTGGTCGACTGTCAGTCGACCAGGCACTCGACCAAGCTATGACAGCAACTTCAGGAGTGGATTTGGAAGGCTATACAGGGTCAAATCAAGTGGGGTTTTCTCCTACAAGTCAATCAACAAGTCTAGTTTCATAAAATACCTTCGGATTGATCATGGGATGCCGGGAAGGTCTTCAACTAATTCAATCTTCGTCGATGCGCAGATTCTCACTCAAAACCGACAATGTGCTCTAGTAAGGGGCATCATTGTCAATGTCCATAGGCTCTGCTTCTAGCATCGAATCATCAACTAAGAGGGCCCACAAGTCTCTTCTACCACCACTTCAGGTCTTCGGACCTGCAACAGTATAAAATCCGGGCCGGGTCAGGGTTAGGATAAGGCCGGATTTTACCGCAGCCCACCTGCAAATCCAGATGTTTAAGAAAATATCTTCCCTTGCCTTTTTAACTTACCTTTTTCTTAACCTTTTAATATAAGGGCTCTGACTTTGTTAATCTCTTTTATATCAATAGAACTTCCCTTTCTTTTCTTTTGCTCCTTGTGGCTTTGATAAAATAATATTTTGAAAAGAACCCTTGCAACGTTGATCATGAACATAAAAAATGTCAGCAATCCTTGAGTTGTTGCACATCTGATCACATACTATACTTCTGACCGTTTGTTGCACTTTTGATTCGCTACTACATCTTTGATCAGTTGTTGATGAAGCATTCTTAGGAAAAAGTTGCTGATAAAAGCCTTAATAGCTGATCAGAAGTTTCTGTCCTTAGAAAATAATTGAAGGAAGTCCTAACAATTTTGATTAGAATCTTCAATATAACCTGCTTTGTAAGAAATCCTGTTGATCAACTTCTCTGCCCTTGATCGGAAGGCTGCCTCGGAAGGCTGGCTACTTGAGCCTGACTTCAGAAAGTCGGGACCACCCTCGGAAGGAATGATCCATGATTAAGCTAGCATGACCAAGCCTCGGAAGGCTGGCTACTTGAGCCTGACTTACGAAAAGTCGGGACCACCCTCGGAAGGAATGATCCGTGATCAGCTAGCATAATTAGGCCTCGGAAGGCTGGCTTACTAGAGCCTGACTTCGGAAAGTCGGGATCACCCTCGGAAGGAATGGTCCTGGATCAATGTTAGAAAGCATGATCAGAAGACTGGTTCGATGAAAAAGACCTTTTGCGCAAATTGAAGAAGAATCTTTTGGTGACAATGGTTGATAGAAATAATTTCTTTAAGAATACCAGAAAATTCAGCTTCCTTTCTATTGATAATATTTCTTGAGGTGAATTACATTCCATGCTTGCCTCAAACAGCTTCCATAAACATCCTTGAGCCAATATGTATTTTTGCTCACAGTATTTGTTACCACATATGGTCCTTCCCAGTTTGCAGAAAGCTTTCCACAATTCCTCGGATCTGATGCTGATTTTTTCCTCAAGACCAAATCTCCAACTTTAAAAGATTTAGGTCTGACATGAGCATTATAGTATGCCGCTGTTCTCCTCTGGTACTCTATATTTTGATATAGAGCTCTCTCCCTAACTTCATCCAAAAACTCAAGATTTACCCTCAATCCTTCTTCGTTAGTTACTGGATCGAACCTCTCTGGATCTATCGACCCAACCATTACCTCCACTGGAGGCAATGCCTTGGACCCATATGCTAGCTTAAAGGGTGTTTCTCCCATTGGTGTTCTGATTGTAGTTCTATACGCCCATAACACATGAGGTAACTCATCAACCCACAGGCTGTTTGCCTCATCCAGTCTCCTTTTAATTCCCCGTAAGAGAATTCTGTTAGTTATCTCGATCTGACCATTGCATTGAGGATATGCCACAGAAGAGTTTTTGCATTCAATGTGGTAATCTGCATAGAATTCCTTGAACCGTTCATTGTCAAATTGAGTTCCATGGTCTGTCAATAATACTTTTGGCAGGCCATGTCTGAAGATAACCTTATTTCTGAAAAACTTCTCAATTTGATTTTTTGTGGTTGTGGTAAGGCTTTTGCTTCCACCCATTTTGTAAAATAATCAATTGCAGCTACCACAATTTTTCTTCCTCCAGATGCAACAGGAAATGGACCAAGTAGATCCATCCCCCACATTGCAAATGGAATGGGATTGAGAATTGATGTCAGCTACTCCGCCGGTTGGTTCTGAATTGGAGCATGAATTTGGCACTGATGACATCTTCTTACATATTCAATTGCTTCAGCTTGCATTCATGGCCAATAGAATCCTTGCCTTATAATTTTATAGGCCAAAGCTTTCCCACCTAGATGACTTCCACAGATTCCTTCATGGACGTCTGCCAGAGCATATTGTGCATCAGATGGTCCCAAACACTTCAATAGTGGCCCATAAACTGTTCTTTTATATAATAGTTCATTCTTTAGAATAAACTTGGCAGCTCTTTGTTTCAAAGTTCTGGCCTTTTCTCTGTCTTCTAGGAGAATACCCTCTTTAAGATATTGTACAATAGGATCCATCCAAGACACCTCTATATCAATTTCCATTATCTCTGGTTCTGAATATGCTGGAATATCCAGCTCCTCAACATACATGGCCTGCGGTAAAGAAGCAAATTTTGCGGATGCTAACTTTGTAAGAGAATCTGCCATTGTGTTCTGATTTCTGGATATTCTCATAATTGAGAATTGTGAAAACCACCTTTTACATTCCAACACCTTCTTAAGATAATTGATCATCCGATCATCTTTTGCATCATATACTCCCATGACTAGATTGACCACCAGCTCAGAATCGCTTTTCACTTCAATGTTTTGCACACATAAGGATTTGGCCACTCATAAACCCGCAATGAGAGCTTCATACTCTGCTTCATTATTTGAAGCTAAAATTCGGCCTTATCCTAACCCTGACCCGGCCCGAATTTTTGTACTGTTGTAGGCCCGAAGACCCGAAGCGGAGGTAGAAGAGACTTGTGGGCCCTCATTGTTGAAGATTCAGTGTTTGATCCAGAGCCTATGGACATTGACAGTGATGCCCCATACTTGAGCACATTGTCAGTGTTTAGTGAAAATCTGCGCATCGAAGGAGATTGAATTAGTTGAAGCACCGATTGAACTCCTGTGCTCAATCCGAAGGTATTTCTTGAAACTAGACTTGTTGATTGACTTGTAGGAGAAAACCCAACTCAATTCGGATCTATCTGGCCTTCCAAATCCCTGCTCCAAGTTTGTTGTCAGCCTTGGTCGACTGACCAGTCGACCAGCAGTTATTAAATTCGAAAATCACAAAAATCTTGACCTTTTTGACACTACCTTTTTGGATCTCGTGAATGAAGGTCTACCTTGATCATTGGCACTTCAGAGAACGAGGAATGACATTCCCTAGGCCATCTCTTGGTGTTTGTGAAGATTATTGGCTCCAATCATTGGTTTTCCATCTCAATCATCACTCCAAGGTATGGATTCTCTTATTCTTCTTCTAATCTACTCAATCTCCTATTAATTTATACTCTTTGGACCATGGCTGAAGTGCTGCAACCTTGCAAACACTTGGCCATGAGCTTCCCCATTCATTTCCATCAATCTCACTTCATTCTTGCTATGATTATGTTCACCTACATTACAATCCCATGATTTCTTTCATTTCAACCTATTCTTTAATTCAAATTGAGGTGTAGATGTATGCTAGGTTTGAATTACTATTGAATCATGATTCTAATTTAGTTCTTATCATCCCCTTAATTGATTCCCCATCAATTCTCGCTATTGCAATCAATTCCAATTCAATCCTTGATGTTTAGCATATAGAACTTAGGGTTTCAATTTGGGTATTCACAATTGGACCGTTGGATCGTGATAATATTTAGTGTGTAGTGTCCCCATATTTCCATAATCATGCCCTCCAAGTTTCATATTGATCGGAGTACCGAAAGATCAGTTTCGGGCCAAATCTCCATTTCTGCCCTTTACTGTTTGCTCTGGTCGACTGCTTGGTCGACTAACAAACGACAAGCCAGTCGACCAAGATATGACAGCAACTCTATCTTTGGCCGAATTGCTTTGTTTGACCTCCAATTCGATTGTTTTCTTCTCTAATGTCGATTATATGTTGTCTAGGGTACAAACACTGACTTTTGGGCTATTCTTGGTGATTCTTGGTATTATTTCCGACTCAATTAAGGTAAGGACAGTTGTTACCTCAAGTACGCTGATTATGCAAATCTACTTCTACTTTGAAAACTTAGTAGATATACTTCATTAGTGTATTCCTTAGCCATGTATCACTGTTGTATGCACTTTATATCAGAAATATTATGTTACATGTCATTCGGAATATCATGCTTAATTATTCTTTATGATTACATATATGATTGATCATGTTATACTATGCCTTTGTTTATATGATGAATTATTGATCATGTATGATATGATGAGATTGAGCTTGTGAATGACTAAGTATGACTTGGGATTGGGAAGTGTCCTACCGACACTTCTGTCCTTGGACATCGGAGGGAATAGTATGGGATGTTCTCCGAAGGTGTCCATCGACATTTTCCCGGGTTATTGGATGACATACATAGGATTGTCTAGATGTATGGTTAGGACTATCCTTGTTGTATCAGACCTGAATCGGAAGGGTATTGAGACCGAATGACCCGTGGTAGGGTATGGATTGATGGGCGCTCAAGACCCGTAACTACCTCGTGAGAGGACATAAACCATACTGCGGATACTCGGAAGGGGCCATTTATTGGTAGGGTTGCAAATGGATAGACTTGGGCTCACGAGTGCTCAAGACCGGTAACCAAGCCGTGAGAGGACGTGAGAGCTTCCCGTTTACCATTTGTGGATGACCAATACGGTTGATGAGTCCGTAGTCTGAGTTGGTTGTAGCCATAGGATACGCTGACTCTAGTGTGAAGGATACGAAACTGACTTGGTCGGTGCCATAGGGGAAGTATCCGGATCTGACTTGATACGACTGAGTAGATGACTTGCATTGGGCTAGGCTTTGTGACATGCGCCAATACTTATACCAATGGAGATGTGAGAGAGTGGTGACCTGATCCCCAACCATGGTTTCTGATGAGGACTTTACCCAATTACCCCGGCAGACCCAAGATATCATGTATGATTGAGGGGGAGTGACAGACGACTCAAAGAAGTATGGTGCTATGGCTTAAAGAATGTCTACCTTAGAGACTAGCATACTCAGAGTTAGAATCATATTGCATTATTGTCTCATATCCTCTTGCATCATATTGTGACTTGTATCGTATGATTTGTGTATTGTAGAACGACTCGCCTTGCTGAGTTCTTTGAACTCATTTCCTTTTTGCAATTGTTTTTGTTAGACATATCTGCAGGTACCGAAGACATTGATGGCTCCTACTATGAGGCGGTGCAGGATCCCTCATACAACGGTGAAGGTCCTGGCTATTACGAAGATTGTGGTGAAGGTGCCGAGGGTAATTACCCTCCGTACTAGAGTTAGTCCAACCTTGTTTTAGGAGAGGCCATGCTTGGTTTCCTTTGTGTACACATATGAGGACACTTTATACAAGACGGAGGAGACCCTAGCTTAGGCCCCTTTTGTCATTCTTGAACTTGGATAAGTCATGTAACTTTCATGGATTTACTCTTTGATTATGGTTTGTAATTTAACTTAATCAACTACTTTCCGCTGCCACTGAGGGAGTGACTTCTGATTGCTATCTCTCCCTTTTGGGAATTTCCTTTATATGTACTTGATACCTTATATTTTCTGCACTCTGATTGATTATCTTTTCTTATCCATTTGATCTGGTTATTACTTTCTTAAAACATTGATTATATCGTTCGTGATTATGTTATCGTGTATGTGGTAGGCATGGCCGCTCGATCCTTGATTCTCGGGCTGTGGATCACATTCCCGAGTATGCCAGATAGGATACCGGCTAGGTGGATGTGACAATTCTGAATTACAAATCTGAACGGACTTTGTAAAATCACGCTTGCTCCTGATCCTTGAGAATGACTTGATCCGTCCACATGAAGAATCCATTCAGCAGATATTTCACCTAAATTTTTCTGCGTCCTCCAGTGATGAAATACTTTCAGCAATAAAATCAGCTAAGACTTGTGCCTTTATCACAGTTCTGGGCTTATAATCTATATCATGTTCTGTCAATTCTACTGCCCATGATACCATTCTTCCGGCAAGATCAGGCTTATGTAATATTTTCTTTAAAGGCAAGTTAGTAAGAACAACAATTGGATGAGCCTGAAAATAAGGCCTAAGCTTTCTGGCCGCTATTATCAAAGCTAAGGCCTGTTTTTCAAATTCCGGATATCTAGACTCTGCATCTAACAATGTATGACTTACAAAGTAGATAGGATTTTGAATAGTACCTTCTTCCCGGATTAATACTACACTCATCGCCGCTTTCGAAGAAGATAAATATATCTGCAAGACCTCTCCTGGCTTCGGTCGAGATAGAACTGGCAGACTAGTTAGCCTCCTTTTTAATTCTTCAAATGAACTTTGACAGTCCTCTGACCATCTAAATTCGTTAAATGCATTTAAATTTTTCAATGCTTTGAAGAATGGTGCACATTTATCCCCTAATTTGGATATGAATCTGCTTAATGCCGCAACTCTTCCTGTTAAACTCGGATTTCTTTCATATTGCTTGGGTGCTGACATATCTAGAATGGCCTTGATTTTTTTTTGATTCGCCTCAATACCCCTCTGTGTTACCACATAACCAAGGAATTTACCAGATGAAACTCCAAATGCACATTTTTCAGGGTTAAGTCTCATTCCATTCCTTCTGAGTACATCAAAGCATTCCCTTAGATCAGTGAGATGATCAGATCTGAATTGGCTTTTTACGAGAAGATCATCAACATAAACCTCCATATTTCTTCCGATCTGATCAGCAAACAATTTATACATTGTCCTCTGATATGTTGCTCCAGCATTTTTTAATCTGAAAGGCATAACCTTGTAACAATAGCTTTCTTGATTCGTCATAAATGCCGTGTGAGGTTGGTCCTCATTTTTCATAAGAATTTGATTATAGCCAGAATAAGCATCCATAAAACTTAACATTTGCTCACCTGATGTGGCATCAATCAATTGATCAATTCGTGGCAGAGGATAACAATCTTTAGGACAAGCCTTGTTCAAATCACTATAGTCCACACACATTCTCCACTTGCCATTATGCTTCTTCACCATTACGACATTTGCCAGCCATTTGGGACATTCAATTTGCTCAATAAATTTAGACTTTCTGAGCTTTTCCACTTCGATTTTGATCGCATCATGTTTTTCTGATGAGAAATTCCTCTGTCTTTGTTTCTTGCGGTTTAGCGAGATTGTCTATCCGGGAGAGAAGTGTTCTGCTACCTCCCTGCTCAAACCTGGCATGTCTTGTGCTGACCAATCAAAGACATCTGCATTTAGTCGAAGAAATTCTTTCAACAAGTCCTTAACTTGATTGGTTTGATCAGCCCCAATCATGGTTCCCCTGTCTGGATTTTCGAGATCAAAAGAAACTTTTTCTAGCTTCTCCATTGGTTCTCCTCTCTGAATTTTTTCTTCATCCCTATTATCCATAACCTCAATAGTAAGGGCAAGAGCTTTACCTTGCGATTTAGAATCTTTCAAGCAAGTTGTATAGCTTTGTCTCGAGGTTCTTTGATCAGACTTGCATTCTCCAATACCTCTTTAAGTTGGGAATTTTACTTTTAAATGCCTTGTTGAAACCACAGCTCCAATAGCATTTAGAGTTGGCCTTCCCAGAATTATATTGTAAGCCTGACGATTCTTTATTAACAAAAATTTAGTAACTATAGTTACTGTTTGTGGATGTGTTCCCCATGTAATTGTTAACTCCACAGTTCCCTCCACCGAAGTAGATTCTCCAGAAAATCCAAATAGTCTTGTTCCTCAAGGTTTTATCTTGATCGTATCCATCTTCAACTGTTGAAAGGCTTCGTAAGACATAATGTCTACAGAAGACCCTGTATCAATTAAAACCCTGTGAATATCTTTGTTTGCCACCTCAATGACTACAACAATGGCATCATCATGTGGCTCTTGAATTCCATCCATCTCCTCCTCTGTGAAGACTATTTCCTTCATCTTCTTGATTCTTTTAGGAATAACATGAGATTCGACAGCATTGACATACCTAGCATGAGCCTTAGACTTTGAAATTGAGTTCAAATCTAAACTCCCCAAGATGGTCATGACAGGAGACTACTTCTGCTGAACCCGTTGGTTTTCCTGATGTTTATCATTTTCATCTGGAGAACTAGATTGAAAATCTCTTTTCACCTGGTCCTCCCTTGCTAGTGTCTGGTTATCCCATCTTCTCGGCTGATCAGCAACATTCCTCCGGTGACCTCCACTTCTCCTTTGAACATAATGATCCAGCCTCCCTTGATTGATCAATCGCTCAATTTCATTTTTCAGGATTCTGGCAATCATCGTATCATGACCATGATCTCTATGATACCTGCAAAATCTGTTTGGATTCCGCTCATCCGTCTTTGCTATCATCTGAGCCGGCCACTTTACAAATCCTTGATGTTGAATTCGCATCAGAATTTCTGATCTTCTAGTATTAAGAGGAGTGTAATTTTCCAGGAATGGTCTCGGAATATCCCTTCTAATTTGACGATTAAGGCCATTCCTCGGATAATTTCTATTGTTTCTTCGATCTCTCTAATCAGACCTCATGACTCCATCTTCCTTCTTCGTGCTTCCATCACCATCAATCTCCTTCCTTGCCTGAAGGATATCTTTCATGTTAGCATATTGATTACATCGGGTTGTCAATTCTGCAATGTTCACTGGTTTGTTCATGATCAGGAATTCTAACAAATGATCGTTTGTCAAACCTTTGAACATAGCATCATAAGCTACTGCTTCATTCAGATTCTTTATTTGAATTGATTCTTGATTGAATCTTTTCATATAATTTCGAACTAACTCTCCTGACTTTTGGCGAATTGCAGCCAGATTATCCACTGTTTTGCTACTCTTCATACTACTTTGGAATCTTGACAAGAATATTTTTGTCAAATCTATGAAATTACTAATGGAATCCGGTAATAAACTGAAGAACCAAGTTGTTGTAGGACCTTTCAATGATGATGGGAAGGATCAACACTTTAAAACATCAGAATTACCTGCCAACATCATAACAGAATTGAATTGAGCCAGGTGTTCCATCGGATCTGTGCTTCCATCATACATTGTGAACACCGGAAGCTTAAAATTATGCGGCAATGGTGCTGACATGATATCTTTAGAAAATGGATTTTGATTCATCGCTTCTTCCACTTTTTCTCCATTGTCTTTGTTCGTCAATCGTTGAATTTGATCGTTCAGGATACGAAATCTTTTAGATCCGTGAACTTCAGATCTGCTACCTTCTGATCTCCTTGTTTCTCTCTTATCTCTCTGATCTCCAAGACTTTTACTCTTTTTACTTTGAATGTGGCTTAATCGATCGTCCTTGGATGATCCTTGATCTTCAAATTCCAGAGGAATGTAATTTGGATTTGCACTTTCTCCTGATCCCTCCCTGAGAATTGATCTCCTTTGGCTTTCTCTTGACCTCTGGATTTGAGGATTTGGAACAAAAATCACCTCAACTTGAGAGAGAGTTCGAGATCTTCTAGCTGGTGAGATCAGAACTCTTCCTTCTGGTTGAATGCCTACTTGCTTGATGAACGACCTCATCAAATTTTTTTTTTCAAGTATTTGATGTTGCATACTTTCAAATCGTTCAGTGATTTGATTTGGATCCAGTTCCAAATGAGAAGCAACCAGCATATCTGCAAGTTGTTTCTTCTGTCTTTCAAAAATCTCAGCAGGATGAGGTGAGCGATCTTCCGTAATTCTTTGTTTTTTCCGAGTCTACATTGTTGGAACTTGCAGTGTTGGAACCGTTTCTCTTGTTCTTCTCTTTGGATTTACTCTTCTTGGCTCCCTCTGGCTTACTTTTGCCATTTCAATTGGTAATATCTCCTCTCACTCAGGTGATTGAGCCATGACCTTTGTTCTGAACTTGTTTAAGCTGATCTTCCCACAGACGACACCAAAATGTTGGTGCTAATTTTGCCAATAGCTTTGAACTGCAATCTTCGCACCAAGCTCTTCAGATCTGGATCGATCTGATTCGTTTGCTTCCTCTGTTAGTCTCTTGTTCACTAGAAAATGAAACACACCAGTTAGAAATGGAGCCGATCGTCTTGATCGGCGTCGCGTCTTCGACGGTCTAGTTAGGTATGTGAAGACAGTTCTTCAGAGCTCAAAGGAGCTTCTGAGATGTTCTAATGGAGTAAAATCAGGAATGAATCCAGTGTTTAAATTGATATGAGGGACTTACCCTCGACGAGTCCTTTGCTTCCTTTTTATATAGATTTTCCCGCCTATAGTGTTTTTAACCATGATTGCAGGATTGTAGCTTCTGATTGGATGGCGATGATCAACCTTTCTTTGTAATCTTGGGCGGACCCATAGATTACTTTGTTTAAACAATTGAACCCATTTACACTGTCATTGGACCAGAGCGAACCGTCTTGAACCAGTACTGGGATATTTTAGTCACAAGAATATAACATTAGGAAAGATGCCTAAAAGATTAGAGAGCAAATGAACCAAACTGAGCGAAAAACAAAGCTACTGTCTTCATTGGTCGATTGATTGGTCTACTGACCCAATTGACCAATCAATCGACCAATAGAGTCAGTACGAAGCAAGTATGAGAATTCTGATCCAAAACTCAATCTACAGGGTTCGGAACTTCACGAAACTTGGAGGAAAACTATATGATAGTATTCTAACATTAAGGGAGTAAAGATCGGGCACTAATAATGATTAAAATCATTACCTTTAAATAAAATCATGGTTTTCCCCAATTGAGAGAAAAACACCCTAGAATTTGATGAAAAATACACTATGGAACTCACAAAAAGGTAAGGGATGATTTAGATCTCATCCAAGAAAAGATAATCAGAATCAATTACAAGTACGCCATGAAAATTAGATTCAAATGGTTACGATATCAGATCCATGGAAAGGATTAGGGTTTAAAAAAGAATTTTCAGATTTAGGGTTAAGATCTCTATGCTGATCATAAACCCTAAAGAAAAGAATAAGATTATGGAAGAGATGGTTGCAAGAATGCAGCATCTTCTTCCCAATCTTAATCAAGAACAAGATTGAAGATAGAATAAATTACAATATAGAAGAGATACTAACCTTAGATTGGCAGATCGGAGATGAGAGACTTCAGATCTGGCAAAGGGATCTTCGAAATCACCGAAAAGAGTTTCAAATGAGTCTTCCCATGTTCTCGAAGTGTTTTGGAGGCAGAGGATACTAAGAAACACGAAGTGTGTTTAAATAGAGAGTGAAAAACCCTAAATTGGAGTTTCTCGGATTTAACACACGATTGGTTGATTGATTGGTCTACTGACCCAGTCGACCAATCAGGTCAGCAAAGTTCAAACAGGGAAATGAAGGATCAAATGAACACTAAACCTCAAGGGCTTTTGCACACACATCAAATGACATACCTAGTGTGTAGAAATGCCTTCAAACCAAGTCAGATAATACTCCAAGTCCTTCAACTAATCTCATCTTCAGACAGGTGCAGCTTCCTTTCTAAATCTGCACAGACCTCCAAGTATGGAACTCCATCATCAACATCCATGGGTTCAGAGTCAAACACCATGTCTTCTACTGAGATGGCCCATAGTTGGCTTCTTCCTTTACTCCGAGTCTTCGGACCTAAAAACAACCAGGTTCCCGGGTCAGGGTTTGGGTTAGGTTAGGGCTGGGTTTCACACCTAAACATCTCAAGAGTGGTCCAGCATAGGACCTTCGGTACAGCCTTCCATTTTGCATTATACATCTTGATGCCCGTACCTTAATTAACTTGTGCTTCTTTTGAATCTTCAGGTAGTTTATTATCTCTGAGATATTCCACGATCGGGTCCATCCAGAATCGTTCCGCTTCTATATAGGATATCTCCTTCTCCTGACTGCTTGGGAATGTTAATTCTTCGATGTAGACCGAAGGGTCTAGAGTCTTTTCTTTGGCGTTAGCCAATCTTGAAAGTTCATCTGTCATTGCATTTTCTTTTCTTGGAATCTGACATACTTTCAGACTTTTAAATTCCTTCTGCAATGTTTGTACGATTCCTTGATATTTTTGTAATCGAGGTTCTTTGACTCCGTACTCCCCTTGCACTTGATTGACTATAAGCTGTGAATCACTATATATAGTTACCTCTGTTACCGCAAGAGCTTTTGACAATCGAAGTCCAGCTATCAAGGCCTCATACTCTGCTTCGTTGTTGCTTGCTTCGAATGTGAATCTCAAAGCGTATCGAATAATGAAACTTGCCAGGCTTTTTAAAAGAATCCCAGCCCTGGCTCCTTGTTTGTTTCTCGAGCCGTCCACATATACCTCCCACATGGTTGGAATACTGGGTTCGGCTACTTCCTCGGTTGGTGCAGTGGTTTCTACCACGAAATTAGTAATGCCTGGGCCTTTATTGTTGTCCGAGGCTTAAAATTCACTTGCAATTTCACCAAGCTCAACCGACCATGCTACCATACTTCCAGATAAATCAGGTTTACGAAGAACTTTATTAAGGGGGAAAGTAGTCAATACCTCTATTGGATGTGCTTGAAAGTATGGCCTTAGTTTCCTAGCTGCTGTTATAAGAGCCAAAGCCTGCTTCTCGATCTGGGAATATCGTGTTTCTGCGTCGAGGAGCACGTGGCTGACATAATAAATTGGCCATTGTTTTTTGTCTTTCTCACGAACAAGTACCGCACTTACTGTCGAGTGTGATGTTGCCAGGTAAACTTGCAAAATTTCTCCTTTCTCTGGTCGAGACAAAAGCGGTGCTTTACCCAGTGTTTCCTTCAGATCCTCAAATGCCTTTTGACATTCTTCTGACCATTTCGCTTCCTTGCTGCCCCTCAAATCTTTGAGTGCCTTGAAAAAAGGTAGGCATTTTTCTCCCGATTGCGAAATGAACCGGTTCAACGTAGCTACTCTTCCCGTTAGGCATTGTACATCTCGAAACGGTCTTGGGAGATTCCATGTTAATCAAAGCCTGTATTTTGGCCGGATTGGCCTCGATACCTATTTGAGACACCATGAAACCTAAGAATTTTCCTGATGATACCCCGAAGGCACACTTTTCCGGTTCTTGCTTCATTTGATATTTTCAGAGTACCGAAAATACCTCCGTTAAATCTTCAATATGCCTTGACTTTGT
This sequence comes from Hakea prostrata, assembly GCF_041222555.1. Taxonomy (NCBI): domain Eukaryota; kingdom Viridiplantae; phylum Streptophyta; class Magnoliopsida; order Proteales; family Proteaceae; genus Hakea; species Hakea prostrata. The sequence continues at coordinate 30,754,657 of NC_142600.1, forward strand.
CGTGCTTTTTACTAGCATATCGTCAACGTACACTTCCATATTTCTCCCGATCAAATCCTTGAATATTTTGTTTACTGCCCTCTAATACATAGCTCCTGCGTTCTTTAGGCCGAACGGCATGACTTTGTAGAAGCAGTAAACTTTTCATCCTCTTAATTGATGAGGATCTAGTTGTACCCTGAATATGCATCCATGAAACTTGACGTTTCATATCTAGCAGTGGCATCTATTAAAAGATCTATCCGGGGCAACATAACAGTCGTTCGAACAAGCTTTGTTGAGATCTGTGTAGTCTGTACACATTCTCCACTTTCCGTTTGCCTTCTTGACCATTACCACGTTGGCCAACTAACTGGGCATTCAATGGGTTCGATGAAACCAGAGCCCTTCAACTTTTTGACTTCGCCCCTGATGGCCTCGTGCTTTTCTAAAGAGAAGTTTCTCCTCTTCTGAATAACTGGTTTTATCTTTGGATCTATCCAAAGTTTGTGCTCTGCTACCTGCCGATCTATTCCTGGCATGTCCTCTGCAGACCATGCGAACACATCACTATTTTCCTGAAGGAAAAACTTCAGTTCCGTCTTGAATTCCTCTAGCTGCTTAGATCCAATATGAGTAGTCCTTTTTTTATCATCGGGATACATCTAGATTGTCACATCCCGCCCAAATACACCCAGCCTATACCCTATCTGGGTTACCCGGGGAGTGATCCACAGCCCGAAAGATCAAGTTTAGGAACGATCATATCCATTTAGCACAATAACATAATCAAAAGCAAGAACAAATCATTGTATTCAAGTATTTTACTAATAAAAGTCAAGAAAGGATCACAGAAGGATCACTAAAGAATATCAGAGTGCGGAATAACAAGATACCAAATTAAAAGACAACTGTAGAGTATAGCGGAAATATACCCCACAACATATGCGGAAGGTAGATCGAAATCTAAAGCAAGCTCTAAGCTAATACAAGTAAAATAAAAGTCTAGAAGAAACAAGAGAATCTAATCCACATCTTCAGTCGGCTCTTCTTCTTCTTCTTCAGTCTTCATCCTCTTCACTTTAGTGTCATGCTCTTGAAGCTTCAGATCAGTGTCTAGCGCACGATCCCATCGGCGAATAAAACGATGCCGGCTGCCGTCAATGGGAGTCGTCAGTGCAGCCCAAATCTGAGTGTTGGCTGCCTCGCTGTTCATTACCTTGTCCAAGGACATCCGGAGCTGTACCATGTACGGAAAGGTTCTCCGTACTAGTGCACGGGTTCTCTTTCGTACCTGCAATGTCATCTAAAAACAAGTCCCCCGAAGGGTAAGCTCAAAAGAACTTAGCAAGTAAACTAAACACAATAAACATCTTCACATGTATTCACAAGTAAACATATATGCAATGATATGAAACAATATATGCAAATATGCTTCTAACTCTATGTATGTATGCTGGTCTCTATTGGCAGACATGCTTTAAGTCATAGCACTATACTTCATTGGGAAGGTCTCAATCACACATCATTGGTTGGTAATGGGTCGGTACACCTTACGGACAACCTTGGCTGGGGTTTAAGTCACCGCTCTCTCACATAACTATTTGGTCTAAGTATTGGCGCATGTCAGGGTAAAGCCTAGCCCAATGAGGGTCTTCTACTTAGTCATATCAACTCAGATCCAGATATGTCCATTCCTCGCCCTTGGCGATCTTTTCCGGTATCCTTCACATTAGAGTCAGCGTATCCTATGGCTACAACCAACTCGGACTACGGACTCATCAACCCTATAGGTCATCCACATATAGTAAATGGGAAGCTCTCATGTCTTCTCACGGGTTGGTTACCGGTCTTGAACGCCCATGAGCCCAAGTCTATCCATATGCAACCCTACCCATAAATGGCCCCCACAATGTGATTCATGTCCCCTCACGGGTTGGTTACCGGTCTTGAGCGCCCATGAATCCCCATTGCTACCACGGGTCATTCGGTCTCAATACCCTTCCGAATCGGGTCTGATATAATAGGGAATATCCTAGCCAAAAACTGCTAGACAAGTCCTAGGTATGACAACCAATAATCCGAGAAAGTGTCAAAGGGCAACATTGGAAATATCCCATACTATCCCCAATGATGTCCAAGGACAGAAATGTCAAAAGGACATTCCCCAATCCCAAATCATACCTAAACAATCACAATCATAATTCAGTCATATCATCCACGACAGATATCTCATCAAATAGAAGAGTATAATAAAACAAGATTAAATGAATAAGAAACATACATGAATAAGTATTCATTCATGATCAAGTACATAAAGTAAATAAGGAAATAAGATCCTACTGTACTTACAACATTCATATCATAATGGAAACTAACATAACAGTAGCTAAATCATGCATTCATGTCATAATACATAAAGACATGTAAATAGGCATATTGTGAGTTGGAATACTCACCTCGAAATCTGAACTTATAGTCTTCAAATAAGAAATCAAAGAACAGATCCAAAATCACCTAAACATGCTTGACAAAACATGTATAGGTCATAAGAAGTGATTCCAAAAGATTGGAGTCGAAACGGATCAAAAACAGAGTTGCTGTCACTGCGGGTTGATTGGCTGGGTTGAGTGCTCCAGTCGACCCAGGCAATCTGCCCAAGAGCAAATCTGAAAATAAAAACAGAATCTCGATCCGAAACCTATGCTACACAAACCGGAATGCGACGAAACTTGGAGGGACTGTCTAACACAGTAGTCTAAGACTAAAAAGCATATTTTAGACATCAAACAACGATCAAAACCATTACTTTAATTTGGAATCATACTTTCTATTTTGGAAAACAAGACTTTCTAATTTGGAAAACAACATGGTTTTCATTGAAAACAAGATATGAATGAAAGAGATGAACTAGAGATGATGAGACCTCATTCTAGTATATGAACACAGTAAATCAAGAGTAAGAATGATCATAGAGATGCATCTAATATGCTAGAAGAAATTGAAATAAGAACATGATCATAGTTTAAGAAGAAATCATGAAAATCATGTAGAGAATGAATATGATATCATAGCATATAGAATGAGAAGAGATTGTAGAAGATATGATTGCAGAGATGCAATATCTTCCTCATAATCTCATATCAGAGAAGAGAATGATCATAGTAAGAATGAATCAATAGCATAATAGATTGAATACTAACCTTTGATTGAAGAACAAGAGAGAGAAAGCTTGAGAGTTGAATGTAGATCTTCTTCCACACCAAAGGAGGCTTGGAGATGAGTCAATTCCCTTCGTTCCCTAGGTGTTTTGGAGGCTAGGGATACTAAAAACACGAAGTTATGAGGTATATATAGCAATAAGGACCTAAACAGAAGATTCTGCTCGAATTCTGTTTACTTGGGTCGAGTGGGTTGGGTTGATTGGCCTAGTCGACCCAGCCAGTCGACCCAGGCTGATAGCATAGCCTAAAACAGGGATTTGAGGGCCTTTCTCTTATCGGAATCAAACGAAATTTTAAACACAACAACTATAACTTACCTAGCATAGGAAAATGGCTTTAAATCATATCTAACCATGCTCTAAGGTCATCAACCAATCTTCTCTTCATCAAGGTGCATTCTCTTTTCTAAATCAACCAAGCTCTTCAAGTAGGGAATTCCATCATCAATTTTCTATGGGTTTTCGAATCCACACTAAGGGAGAGGTCCAACTTGACTTCCTAGGACCTTCTAAACATATCAACACCATACTCAATGTCCAACTTCAAGGTCAAACATCAAACAACTTCTTCTTCATCCAAAACAAATAGGGTGTCTAATTTAGGTTTTGGGCTGGATTTCACATGGATTCACTCCAATTTCTCTACTGGCTCGGGTCGTTGCATTTTTGTTTTGTCCCGATCATCCCGAATCTCTATTGGTAGTGCCGTGGCCTTCTTCGGGCCCTCCTTATCTTTCAGATATGCCACGTGGCACTGTCAGGAGACTCTCTGGTCAGAGGAAACTTGATCGATTCCCATATTAGTGGGGAATTTTATCTTTAGGTGCTTTGTCGAAACTACAACACTAACTTTGAAAGGGACGGCCTTCTGAGAAGGACATTGTAAGCTAGAAGTTCCCGAACCACCAAGAAATTCACTCGAATAATAGCTTCTTTGGGGAAACTTCCAACCGATAAGTCCAATTGTACCGATCCTTCGGCTATAACTGATGATCCAGCAAAGCCGTAAAGATGCGTAGATGATGGCTCCATTAGATTCTCTTCGACTTTCAGCTTTTGATAAGCCTCATAGGATAAAAGGTCTACAGCAGACCCAGTGTCAATTAATACTCTATGCACTTCCCGGCGTGCAATTTCTACCTTAATGACTATGGCGTCATCATGAAGTATGTAGACGTCTCTTTCATCTTCCTCGCCGAAGGTGATCGAACCCTCACCATTCGGTCTCTTCCACTTCTGGGTCTCTCCAGTTCCAATGAACTTGGCTTTGGCTTTCAGTTTTCAGAGCGACTCAGGTTTGGGTCCTCCAAATATTGTCAGTATAGGTGATCGAGTGGCATTGATCACTTCTTTGCCTTTCTTAGATTGAGGAGCCTTGGTCGGCCGTTCCCGACTTACCAAATGCTCTCTCTTGTCATCGGTTCCTAGCGGTTCTGTCTGTCTCCCTTTAACGAAGCTGGACAGGTGACCTTGTGATATTAATCTCTCGATATCGGCCTTCAAATGCTTGCAATCATTACTATAGTGACCATAATCTTTATGGAAACGACAATACTTCTCCCTATTCTGCTCCCCAGGCTTTGTTGGAAGCTTTGGTGGCCACTTCAGGATATCCTGCCTCTTGATAATATTCAAGATGTCTACCTGAGGAGTATTCAATGGTGTATACTCACTTTGATTGGGAGACCTCTGTTGCCACGCCGCCCGAGGCCTTCCGACCTGATCCTGAACATTCTGTTTCGGCTTTTACTTTTTCTCGGGAGCTTTCTATGCTTTTGCAAGGGCCTTGGTGTCTCCCTGTCGTGCATCCAGGATTTCGGTCACCTCCGCTTGCTTTTGACACCTTTGCACTAGTTCAGCATAGGTGGTAGGCATGTCCTGAAGCAATAACTCCAAGAGTCTTCGATTGGTGAGTCCAGTGAACAAAGCAGTTTTAGCTACCTGTTCATCTAGATTCTCAATCTCCATGGTGACCCTGTTGAATCTTTTCAGGTATCCCCGAATCGATTCACTCTTCCCTTGTCTAATGGTGAACAAGGTCTCCTCGGTCTTCTTGATCTGTATTCCACTTTGGAATCGACCAATGAATTTCCGCACCAGCTCCTTAAAGTCTACAATTCTTCCCGAGGGAAGATTTGAGAACCACTTTTGTGCTGCGCCGGTTAGAGATGAACCGAATACTCTGCAAAGGATCTCATCTGAATTACCCGCAACAGCCATAGTTTGTTGATAATAGCTAATGTGAGCGATAGGATCTCCCGAACCGTCGAACGAAGAAAAGGTTGGTAACCGGAAATTATGAGGAAATTGATATCCGGCTTTTGCTTCGGTGAACGGGGTCTTTTCGATGATTGAATAAATGTCATCGTTATTCTTCCTCTGGACAGTTGTCCAAGTCTCTAATTGATAGCCAACTCCTGGCCAATATGCCTCGAACGGTTAATAGTGATGTGAGCATTGTCATGAACCGCATGCCTAGGAGTCGGTGAATGAGCTCACACTCTTGCAGCCAACCTTGTCGTTGAATGAGTTGTGCTTCCTTGCGGGCTTTCAAACCGCTCATCTCTTCTAAGGAGTTCTCCCATTCTTCTTGGTTCTCCATCTCGTCTCCGGGCATCTTCTCGGAAATTCTGACCAACATTTTGGTCCTCTTGAAACCTTCCTTCCCTTCGTGGAGAACGTCTTGGTAGAGGAGAGGCAGTTATTTCCTCCCTTTCTCCCATACGCCTTACCACTTCGCGTTGATCAGAAGCTTGCGGCGCCACCACTTGCCTGGTCAACGTACGAAGCATTTGGTTCATCTCCAGAAGTTGGAGCTTTAGTTGATCCAACTGTTGTTGGAGTGGATTAGGAGGATGTAATGGATCATTACCCCCCTGACCACCATCTTCTCGAACTTCATGGGGTTGACTTCCTTCAGGGATATCCTTTGGATTGTTCCCTCTAGGAAGTTGTACGTCAGCTTCTCACTGAGCCGCTGCTGCCGCCGATGATCTGGTAACCATGGCTTTCTGAAGCATTTCCCATAGACGGCGCCAAATGATGCGTCCAAAATCTGCTCAGCCCTTAGATCTCCGATGGATGACCTGCAAAAACGATCATCAGATGTGGCCTGACCGCTGGGGTCGGGAGTCCACCTCCGAAGGCTAAGTCAGTTAATGAACTGATCACAAAAGGCTCTGCTTGTGTACAGAGCAAAAGTATGAATACAAATAGATGGAATACGATTCAGATACCTCTCTCGAAAGTAGGTTGTGTCTTATATAGTGTTTATCGTCGAATCTCCTTCGTTGGATTTACTCGAGCCTTCTTCGGGTGGCCGTCCAATCTTAACAATTAGATCCGTTGTTAATAGATCCGTTTGTGGTAGGATAATGGATAACTGCATGATCGTAGTGTGGCGGTTATTTGAATAAACACGATCCTTTGCTCCTGCAAGTGTCGCTAACCGTCTGCTTGATGATTCGTCCACTCCGAGTATCACGGGTTCGAGAATACTTGTTGACTGAAGAGATTACTTCCTTAGTAAGTTATCTCTTAAACTCGGCCCGCACGGATGCGAGTCGGTTTGTTTCTTCCTAACCGGGGTCAAGGGTTGAACCAAGGGCGAATCCGGTTCGATTATGATTTCTTCCGTATCAGGTTTCTTTATTGGTTTGATATGGGTAATATATAGTTACTAAAACTCTTTTATGGATTGGCTAGTATGGGCTAATAGGGACTGTTAGATCTTGATGGATGATCTAACGGGTTTACCTATATAAAGGAGGCTAGGTCCCTACTCTAAACCCTAATTTTTTATCACATTATTCTCTGCGTTAGTTAGAGAAGTTATTCCATCAAGTCAATGAATAGGGAGGATTCTAGAGGAGAAGATTTAGCATCAAGTTGATCATAGAATCAACTTCAACCTCAAGTTCGTTCTAAGTGGGAGACTAAAGAAGAGATTCCGCTGCGGTTCGTCTCCAATAGATCCTAAAAAATATATGTTCATCATCATCTTTTACTATTATCGTACTAAGGTGTTTTTCAACCGATTTATGCGATCTTGGATAGAAATATTTTTACATGTGGCTTCAAAGCTTTCATAGAATCAATCAAAGACCCATAGGAATGTTGAATGATGAATTTAGGGTTCTAGAATCGAATTTATGCAACTAGTGAATTTTTTTCCCTGAATTTTCATTGAAACCGTACGGTTTTTGGTAATTTTTTTTAGAAAGCCTCTTGAAAACCCAAGTGTAGATCTCGAAAAAACGAAGAGATAGATATTTTATGGGTCACCATCGAACTTCGAACGCGCTGGCACGCGTTGTCGAAATTTGGCAACGGTTTTCTGATTTTTTTCTTGAATTTTTAATTAATATAATTACTGACATGGCAGTTTGACCGACCAACTGGTCGGGTTGACCCTACCCCATGACCTGCCAGGATGACCCGAGTTTGAACATATCGGGTCATCCAGGTCGACCTGGTTGACCAGTCAACGGCTTGCCCGAATGGGTTGGATTCAGGTGGACCACTTTCCTAATTTGGACCATTTTGACCGAACTTGGGTTTGACGCAGCAAGTCAACTTGCCGAACCGCCGAGTCAACTTGCTTTATCCCCTTAACGGTTCGATTTTGGTTCGGTTAAACTGTAATATGATTTTGATTTGATTTGAACCGTTTATATTGCGGCTGAACCTGTTTTCGTTATTAAAAAAAATAAAAATACAGAATATTATGTATTAAGTATTTTCTTGTTTTTGACTAAACCGTATGGAATTTTGAAGCGTCCTCTTGGGATTTAATGTTTTGGACCCTTCCGAACGCAATGGAACCATTTTGAAGCCCAATTCTACCCCTACATATGTGAAATATGAAATATCATGTTTTGGTTGAGCCGATAATTTGTAATGTTGTATATTTAGTATTTTTTAATTTATGGCTAAACCGTAATGAAATTTGAAGTGTTCTCTTGAGGACTTATGTTTTGGACCCTTCCGTACATAATAAAACTATTTTCAGGACCAAATTCCATTTTATATATATATATATATATATATATATATATATATATATATATATATATATATATATATATATATATATATATATATATATATATATATATATATATATATATATATATAGAATATGATATGACATGTTTATGTTGTGTTTGCAACTTTACTGTTGGGTGAATTTGTTGACATGATTATTTTCTTTTGTCATATCGTTAAAAATTTATGAACATGTTTATATATACTATGCAATTGTAAGATATATCTCATGCATGTCTTATAAAAATTTTGATTAGCTTTTGGTAATCTTGAATTTTTTTTTTCAAATAATGTATTAACATGTGTTGTAATTTTATCGGCAATCCAACCTTTTCCCATTAGGTTTAAAATTATAATTGATATCATGTTGTGGGTAACATAAAATATAACGCAATATGAGAGAATTTCATGCGCTGGTTGTCGGTGACTGCCAAAGTGGCACTCATGGTTAGGTGTATGGAATATCAATCATATAAAGTAATACGATGTCTCTTGGTGTCAATACGTCTTTATACACCCTAAGGTTGTAATTGCATATTGGCATTAAGAGGGTGATACATACATCATTTTGTTGGGAGTGGACTAATCTAAGAATTTTATACACCCAAAGGTAGTAAATTTTCAAAGGTTGGAACGTTTCCATGGCCACTAATGTATAAGGGAGTATTACAACTAAATATCATGAATTCTGCCCAAAGGTGTTTTCATAATGATACATGTATATTCTTTCTAGTGATGCACTTATAAGTTATATGTTACCCACATTGTGATAGTAACGTTAGGAAGTATCACAACTGTATGTCATGAATTCTGTCGAAATGTGTTTTCATGATAATATATGTATGCTCTTTCTAATGATGTACTTATAAGTTACATATTAATGTGCTAATAAAGTAAGGGAGTATCACAACTGTATGTCATGAATTCTGCCCAAAGGTGTTTTCAAACTTTAAGAAATTGTAAAGGATGTATTAATTACTATGAAAATAGTAGATGATCATACATTCTTAGTTACTGAAAAACTGATGGATATGACTCATAAGAGTATAGAAGACAAAAGTTGATTTACACTACAAAGGTGAAATCTACTTATTGCCCATAAAGAGGTTCGTTAAGGAACACTTGAAGAGTTGTTTACTTACAAAATGCACTATTTTGAAATTGTTGGGTGCAGTAGCATAAAAATACTAAGTCTCATCTAGTGTTGAAATAAGTATATTTCTGTAAGAGTTCTTTATCATAATGTGTGATAGTTTTGGAAAAGTTAGGGATTATTTCATTAAGATGATTGTTTTTCAAGATAAAACTCAAGACTCCTAATGTTTCTCTTCATTACCCCTACTATTATCCATCAAAGCCCTTAGCATTCTCCCTTGAGTTTGAAATTGTAAAAACCAATTACTTTTTCCAGGAAGAAACTTTGTTCTTATGAACATCAATACTTATAAAAATACTCAGGTAAAGATAAAGAGTTCGGTCAGACTAATAATTTGGGACCTATGAAAGCTTCCTTATAAAAGGGAGATGACCATTATTTTTTTTGTAAGTAGAAGTTGCATCGAGTATAAGGTCTGGTTAACTAAGTGCGAGAATAAAAATATGCTTATTTGGTTATTGTTTAAGAATCCAATTTTCTTTTGTCTCATTCGGTTCTAGTGACTAGATAGTGGTCATTATTCAGCCACTTTGTGTATAAATTATTATTTCATCGTATTTATTGATGACTACTCCTAATATGGTTTTTTTGTACTCAATTAAGGAAGAGTCTGAATCTCTTGAGATCTTTAAGACTGAAATTGATAAACAGTAAGAAAAAATCATAAAAATTGTTAGATCTAACAAGGGAGGAGAGTATTACAGCAGACATGAGGATGCTGAACAGCTTAAGAGCCTATTCGTCAAATACTTGGAGGATTCAAATATAGTTGGTCAGTTTACTATACTTGACAGTCCCAAACAAAATGATGTAACTGAAAAGTTTAATCACACCCTTATGGACATAGTGAGGAGTATGGTAGAAGAACTAATTTACTTAATTTTTTTTATAAGGTGAAACAATGAAACCTTGATAACATCCCTTTATATCCTTGATCATATCATTTTCCAAATATGTTTCTTTGACTCTCTTTCCATTGCAGATTATTCATAAATCTAACTTGAACCATCTTAAATTTGAGGTTGTTCCTCAAAGCTGAGGTTGTTTTATCCAATATTACAGAAGTTGGAACCTAAAAGTTTTCATTACTAGAAAGTTGTTTTTAATCTTTAATTAGATTTGTGATTGGGTGCAATGAGGGATATGATATAGTTGATGAGACATAATGATGTTTGAAAAACTTGTTAAGTTGCCAAAAGTCTATAAACCCATTGGTTGTAAGTGGGTGTATAAGAACAATAAGAATAGTTGAGGAAAGATTGCAAGGTTTAAAACCATACTTGTAGCTAAGGAATTTACTTAGAAAGAGGAAGTTGATTAGTGAGATTTTCTGGACTGTCCCTTCTAAGTATTCTTTCAGAGTTATACCAGATGGATGTGAATAATGGTTTTATGATTGGAAACCTTAATAAGGAAGTCTATATCATTTGGCCTGAGGATTTTATAGTTGATGATCTTAATCATCTTGGTGTAGACTCAAGAAGTCTATTTGTGGTTTTAAGTAAGCTTCCAAACTGTGGTACTTAAAGTTTGATAATGTTGGGACTTCATTTGATTTTGTTGATAACCTTGTAGATCAATATATATGTATGGCAAGGTCAGTGGGAGGAATCTTCTCTTTCTCATTATTTATGTTGACAATATTTTGCTCACTAGTAGTGATATTAGCCTACGGCATGATGACCAAACAATTGTTATATGAGAATTATGGTATAAAATACCTTGGTAAGACATCTTTGTCCTAGGCATTGAGATCCATAGGGATTGTTCATGCTATTTATTGGATCTTTCTCAGAGTGCATATATAATTTATATTTAAAGAAGTTCAGTATACTAGATTGCAGACTTGAGAATGTTTTGATTATCAATGGAGATACACTGAGTTTATTATAGTTACCCTATATAGAATACTGAGAGAGAACAATTGAAGAAAATATCTTATTTCAAGATACTTGAAGAGGTTAAATGATTATATGCTAATCTACAAGTATATCTAAACCTATAGCATCTGGGTATATAGATTTTGACTTAGCTAATTGTTAGGATAATAAGATGTCCACTTTATGTTGTTTTTTTTATAGCAGGAGTGATAGTATCATGAAAGTGTGAAATAAAGTATAATTACTTATTCCATTATGTAGATAGAGTTTGCTACATGTTATGGGCAGTTATTTAGATTATTTGACTAAAGAATCTCATTAGATAATTGACATTTTTATTTTAACATCGTGAATAGACCCATCAAGTTGTATTGTGATCACAATTTTGTTGTGTTGTTTATTAACAACAAGAAATGTGTGATCATAGGGTTTAAACACATGATGGTCAAATATTTGACCACTAAGGAAAAAGCTAAAGAAGTTGACACTACAGTATAACATATTTGTACAGATGATATGTTATATATCACCTAACTAAGGGTCTCCACCCAGACGTCTTTGATAGACACGTGGTAATTATGGGCTTAGGAGCATCCTTAGATGCGATTGCTTAGTGGGAGTTTGTGTATTTTGCTCTATTGTATAAAAAGGGTATTTTATTTGTACTTATCTCTTGATATTGTATATGCATTGATAATTTGTTGTTTGAATTCAACAAAGTTCTTTAGTGACACATGGGTGTTCACATTATTATCATGCTGCATATTATGCAAGTCTTAATGTATGTGTTAACTTTAAGCAAATGTTAATGCATTTATGTACTAGCCTTGAGGTGTGTCATGTAACACATAAAATTAAACTTGAGTTATAAAGATGACATACATGTTCGTGAGAACCATAATGTACATAATTTGGTAACATTGAGTCACAGATTCGTGGAAACCATAAAGTACATAATTTCATGACATTGAGTCATAGGTTCATTGGAACCATAATATACATACTTTCGTGGCATTAAGTCATAGTTTCGTGTGAACCATAAAGTATATTCTCTCGTGACATTGAGTCACATAAAATGAGAGATTTGGACTGACAACGTAATGACACGTGAGGATTTGTATAAAGTGTCATCAGTTGCCACACTACCATATTGCATCCATTTTTAGTAGAGTTAAAAGTACTTGTGAGCATGGATAGTCTTGTGTCGCTTAAAAGATGCAGTCACTGCCATGATTCAGTACTTAAGGCTCTATGTGAAGGGATTGAGTTTAGGATTATCGTCAGACCAATATAAAGTTGTTCACATAAGGTCAAAACATTTTTAACATGTTTTTTCAACTGCTTTTTTTAAACTAAAGAGATGTTTTGTTTTACTTGACTGTGTCACTATCAATATAGCTCAAGTGGGAGAATCTTAGAATATTAATAAAATATTTTACATAAGATGGGCTTCATTGATTGTGTTACACTTTGATTTGGTTTCTTTATTGGTCTGATATGGGTAATATATAGTTACTAAAACTCTTTTATGGATTGACTAGTATAGGCTAATAGGGACCGTTAGATCTTGATCCACGATCTAACGGGTTCTTGCCTGTATAAATGATGTTAGGTCCCTCCTCTAAGCCCTAATTTTTTATCACATTATTCTCTGGCATTAGTCGAGAGGATATCCCATCAAGCCAATGAATAGGGAGGAGTCTAGAGGAGAAGATCTAACATCAAGTTGATCATAGAATCAACTTCAACCTCAAGTTCTTTTTAATTGGGAGACTAAAGAAGAGATTCCGCTTCGCGTCATCTCAAATGGATCCTAAAGAAGGTATGTTCATCATCATTTTTTACTATTATCATATTCAGGTGTTTTCCAATCGATCTATGCAATCTTGGATAGAAATATTCTTACACCTTCTGCTTCCACTGATTTCTCTTCTCCTTGTCATAACACTGTATCTTTGAACTTCTCTTTGAACTTCTCATCATCTGATTTTTAAGTTTGCAATCTCGCTTACGTTTGTCAAACATTACTTTATTGCCCCTACAATTTTGGAGTTACTCTAGCACCCCGACAAATGCACTTTTCCATGAGTATAGGAAAACAATAACATCTTTAGCAACAACATCAAAAGATTTCTTTCTAGACCTCGTTTTGCCAATATCTTTGCTTACTGAGTTGTTATATTTCACTTTGCAGTTTATATTGAAACATTGAGAATGGAGTTCAAATATAGATGGCATTTTAAAAGATGTGTATTATAATCACTATTAAATTAAATAGATAAGTTAAAAATGGAAATCACTAGCTTCTTTAACGAAGGATCCATAAAATTTTCAGTCTTCTTTGACTTGTGTGTGACATCAAACATTTCAATGCAAATAGGAGATAAATGTTCTGGGTGTTCATTTTGCTTATAATAAAATTTAAAATCAAATGCAAGTAACAAAAATAAATAGATGATTTAGAAAATTCAACTATTAATTTAAAATATATTCATGTACCTTCTTGCTTGAATTGGTTCTTAAAATTTTTCAATGATAATTTTATGATTGAATATTGGATGCAATTAAGACAACGAATAACATATTGAATCTAGTAGGAGCTATCTAATTACATTCGATACATTCAAAAAGAGTTATCAGCACATGTTTTTCGTCACTAAACACCTTGAACGTTATTCTCCATTCTTCTTTACACATATTCTATAATAATAGTTAAGAATATGTTTCATACTTAGTATAATGATTGACTTTCAATTGAGCTTTGTAATCCCTCTATTAATTAGGATCCGGACCCTATTGATTTTGAGCATGTTAAATTTCTCCTGCATTACTAGTCAACCATTATTGGGTTGTACAATTTACACATGGGCATAGGATTCGATTCTTCAACGCAATGAATTAGAATACATGCTCTATTAAATATCTCATGCATTACCGGTCATCCATTATTGGGTTGTACAATTTACACATGGGCATAGGATTCGATTCTACAACGCAATGAATTAGAATACATGCTCTATTAAATTTATCCTGCATTATTGGTCATCCATTATTGGGTTGTACAATTTAAACATGGGCATAGGATTCGATTCTTCAACGCAATGAATTAAAATACATGTTCTATTAAATTTCTCCTACATTACTAGTCATCCATTATTGGGTTGTACAATTTACACATGGGCATAGGATTCGATTCTTCAACGCAATGAATTAGAATACATGCTCTATAAATTTATTGATTTCAACTTTGTATTGTGGAGAACTGAAGGTCCATCACGAGCTGTCCCTGATTTTGGGTCTAACTCTGGCTTGATTTTGGCCCTAATTCGATCCTTGATTTTCGCTCTAATCTTGACGCTAATTTTGTCCTTAAACTTGACCATGATCCTGTCCTTGGTTTTTATCTTGATCTTCGTATTAACCTTGGTATAAGCCTTGACTTTGACCTTGAGTCATTTTGATCATATTAGATTATGAGTTCACTTTTATATTATTATTTAAGGAGATTTTTATTTGGAGCCCTTGAGGTTCGACCTAAGTCAATTTTAGTTCCCGAAGATATTACATCTTTCATTTGCCTCCAATGTGGTATATCAAAAAATTTACCAAGGGCAGATGGTTATGTTTGTAACTAAAATATCATTTTTTTAAACTATAAAAGAAATACCTTTTTTTTTTGTTGAAGACCAAATTAACGTTGATTTTCTTTTTAACAAGATTTTGAATAGGGATTTTTTTTTGGTTGAATAATTATATTAATTTATCAAACAATTGTGAATGAAGACATACTTACCTATGGCTTAATTTTGAAGATAAACTTTTCATTTTATCAGATCCCTTTTGATGTTTCTAAATTTACAATAAGAGCTCTTGTGACCTCCTCTATAGTCGACTTGGATTTTAAAATCGTCCAAATTTAGTTCTAATTCTTCTCTGGTACTGTTCTCTTTCATAAATAATCTCAACTCTTTGATGCCAGAGAAAAACCATAGAAGGGAGACAGAACAGAAAAGAGAGAGGGAGAGAGAAACTTGGGGGGAAGATAAATTGGAGTGAAGTTCATCCATTATCTTAGAAATTGAGAAACGAGATAGGGTTTTTTCTTTTTTCTTTTGAAGCTTATATAGAATAACCTTAATTTTCATCGAATAGAAAAATTAAAAACCCTCGGAAAGAGGGATTTCACTATTTCAAAGAAGATGATGAACTAGGGACACTTAAAGAAAGGGGACCACACAATAACTTCAAATAGAGCTTAATAGCCAATACCAAAGCTGCTATTGAAAAGAGAAGCATAGTTAGATTCTTATTCGTAAGTCACGGCCAAACAAGTGTTGCTTGAACCAACATTTGCCTCCATTGAGGGCTCTACCACAGTAGTTGCATGTGATCCTTTGGCCTCGAGGACCCACGACAACTCTATGTTGCCAAGCAACTTCATTGTCCTCCATGAAGTTCCGGAAGCTGAGATCCACAAGAAATTCAGCAAAAACTGAGGAGTTCCGGACAATAGATTTGGTAAGATTTGGCAAGAGAGACCCAGAGTGGCAATTGGTGAGAGAAATTGGGAAATGACCTCACTCGTTTGAGATAAGGGTCTTAAAATAAGTGGTTGGTGACCAAGGAAATCTATTTTTTAGTATATAGTTTTTTTTAACGCTTTCATACCATATGGACAACTCAGATTGAACACAATATTCTAGTAACACAAGATTATGTGTTGCTGTAAGGTGGTATATTTTTTTAACACCGTAATACCATATGGACAACTCAGATTGAACCTAAGATTCTAATAAATACAAGATTAGGTACTGTTGTAAAGTAATCCAATGTAAGCACCTACATCGGATCATCAAGTGAATGGGAAAGGAAGAAAAAAAAACACCCCAAAGAATTACACATTTATAATTTACACATAGTCTTAAATCTCTAATTCCTAAAATATCGCATAAAGGAGAAGACTGAAGAAGAAATAGACGAAGGAGAAGAGTGGAGACTAGAGAAGCACCGCACAGAGGAGAGCATTTTTTTTTATGGGAAATTTGAATCTACTAGTAGAATCGATTAAGCTGTAACCTTGTGAGTATCGGTTCAATAATATGAGCATTGATTGTTTAAGATTTGCCTATGATTTTACGAAACGTAAAGGAATGAATCGAGTGTTTGTTTTTTATATTTGATGGTTCTCCTTCGTCCATCGGCTCAGTTCTCCAACGTCTTTCCCCCCCCCCTAAGGCGAATCAGTTCTTCAACTCAGTTTGCAAGAATTGTTAGGGATAATGGATGCACAACCACGAATAGAGAAGAACACAAGCAAAACACACAAGAGGGATTTAACCTGATTCGGCAAAATCCTGCCTATGTCCACCCGAGAAAAGAAGTTTCACTATTTCCAGGAAACCACACACCACTCTCACACCCACAAAGTGCTACCCTTTGCTTGCCCCCAATCCTTATCTTCAGGATGAGTTTCCCTAATCCCCTACAGGGATTGATACCTATAGGTTATCCCACAGAGACTATTTATAGGGAAACCTAAAACCCTAACCCCAATGTAATTACAAGTTTAACCCAGTACTAGTAATTGACCCAAATCCTGTTTCAATTACAAATACAACCAAAACCATAATTACATGGACCCATAGAATACAAGACACCCAAACCTAACAATCTCCACCTTGGCTTGAATTCTGCAAGCCACCTTGAAGAAAACCGTTGATGATATCTCTCTACAATCACCAGTCTCTGTGTATCCACCACACCTTACCGCATGGCTCACATCCCCTCCAGGGATGCTTTTGTTACTGCCATCACTAAACCAGCATGGCGCCCACCCCCCACCTGGGGTGTCCCGTACAGCTCATCATCACTATACGACATGACGTGACGTGGCTCCATCTCTCCTTCTATCATAGCCGGCTCCGAGAGATCATTGCCACTCACCAAATCCAAAGTGAAAGTCACTCACTTCTTTCCAAATTTGCCCTTGTTTTGCGCCTGAACAACTTGCAAATTCTGTCTACTTGTACCCCTTGCCAAAGTGTCAACTGGAGCTCCACTTGTTTCAACACTCCCTGCAAGCCTGTACAATTTACATGATCTGTGGTTTTTGTACGTACCCTTCAATCAACTTAAGAACTTCACCATTGATCTCCGTACGAACTCACAAAATCAATACCAACGGAGCAAAAACTCCTCGATCCATCACTTCCACTAAGTCCGGAACGCCCAAAAACCTTAGGAACACTTAACTCCATACAAAAATCCTTTAAACAAAATCATGTGGAAACAATTTGTACGATACGATCTGATAATACAAAAAAAACAACAAAAAAAAAATCCCTTTTTTTCGTCTTTTTCCCACTGAATTTTTTTCTCTTTTTTTCCCCCCTCCCTTGACAGTCTTCCTCCACGTTCCACTTCTCAACCTTTTCAATTTTTTTTCTTCTTCTTCTTTAAAACAATTTAATAACAATTACATCAAAGGCATAAAGAAAGTTAAATAAAAACTTAAAGAAAAAACCAACTCACCGTTTTTTGTTCCTAGCGATCCAAAATCGGATTGCTCCCTCCTCTCTCTCTCTTTTTTTTTTTTTTTTTTTTTGGAACCAATCTAATCCGATCAATCTACAAGAAAAAGAGATAAAAAAAACTTCACGATTCTAAATCTAAAATCGTACCTTCGATCAATCCATCGAAACCTTCTCCGTTCTCCTGGCACCTATCATCTATTTTCTAGATCTTTGCACACCTCTAGCGACGATTCACCGAACCTTGCTCTGATACCACTTATTAGGGATAATGGATGCACAACCACGAACAGAGAAGAACACAAGCAAAACACACAAGAGGGATTTAACGTGGTTCGGCAAAATCCTGCCTACGTCCACCCGAGAGAAAAGAAGTTTCACTATTTTCAGGAAATCACACACCACTCTCACACCCACAAAGTGCTACCCTTTGCTTGCCCCCAATCCTTATCCTCAGGATGGGTTTCCCCAATCCCTATAGGTTATCCCACAGAGACTATTTATAGGGAAACCTAAAACCCTAATCCCAATGTAATTACATGTTTAACCCAGTACTAGTAATTGACCCAAACTCTGTTTCAATTAACAATACAACCAAAACCATAATTACATGGACCCACAGAATACAAGACACCCAAACACAACAAGAATTACTTGTCTTTTTCTTTTTTATTCCTAAAACTATGTTACAAATATCGTAGGTCTTAGTTCTTCAACGTCTTCTCAGCCTCAGGCAAAGGTAGGCGGCACTTATTTGAATCTTTTCTCTCTTTATATATTTATTTATTTATTCTCTCTCTCTCTCTCTCTCTCTCTCTCTCTCTCTCTCTCTCTCTCTCTATGTTACAAATATTGTAGGTCTTCTCCAGTTCACCGACGTCTTCTTAGCCTCAGGCAAAGGTAGGCAGCACTTGTTTGATCTCTTCTCTTCCCCTCCCCCCCCCCCCCAAGTTTTGTTACCAACAAAGGTATGAAGTTGTTGTGACTTTAGGGTTTTTTTTCTTTTTTCCCTCGTTTTTTCTTTCAAAAGAAATTGTCTGCTTATGTTTGTCTTGTTATTATCTTCCACTTCCACCCCACTTTTTAGTTTTCCTTCTTTTCTTAATCAATCATTTTTCATCTACAAATAATAGTTGGTAGTGAAATTGATTGAATCATATTTTATTAGATAACAATGAAACTTTTTATGAATCCCATATTTATTCATAGATATGCAGAATGTATGAATTATTGTTGCAATAGTCGATAGTAAAATTGACTAAATCTTATTAGATGACAACAAACCTTTTAATTAATCCCATATTTATGCAGGAAATGTGGAATGTATGAATTATTGTTACTTTGATCAGTTGAATCCGTTTTATTTTTTGGTAGTATTCTTAGAATGTATTGTTATGCAAAATTAAAATTTATATTTGTAGATGTCGCCAATGCAAGGGAATGACAACTCAAGAGCAACAGAAATATTTCTGAAATTTCGAGTGCTTCTATTCCAAATGAAAATTGGTACCTTGACTTTGGTGCTACTTATCGTATCACCAATCCTTTGGAGAATCTACACATTGCTTAACCCTACCATGGTTCAAATTGGCAATTGTGTTGGTCTTCCCATAAATAATGCTAGTAACATTACTATTGGTACTGCATCTTCTCCAATTCATTTAAATTATGTTCTTCATGTGCCCTCTATTTGAAAGAACTTATTATCTGTCTCCCAATTTTCAAGATAATAAAGCTATGTTTGAGTTTCATCTTGATATATGTTATGTGAAGGATTGATCAACGAGGAAGTGTCTTCTTCAGGACAGTGTTAAGGATGGACTGTACTAGATTCGATTGGGCTCCATACCCAAAGCTTTTGTTGGCAAGAAAACTTCTTTTGAAAATTGGCACTCAAGATTAGGGCATCTTGTCTCTAAAGTTGTTCACAATTTAATCTCTAGTTTTCATTTAGTAATCAGTTCAAAAGATTTTGTTTATGTTTGTGAGGCTTGTCAAAAAGGGAAAAGTCATAAACTCCTATTTCACTCTTCTAATTCTATTTTTGATGGCCCTTTGGACTTAATCTTTTTGGATGTTTGGGGACCCTCTCCTATTGAGTCTATTGAGGGTTTTCACTATTATGTGATTTTTGTGGATGATTTCAGCAAGTTTATTTGGTTTATCCCCTGAATGTTAAATCTGAGGTTTTTAACATTTTTAAAAGATTCAAGTTACTTGTTGAGAAACTCTTTTCTCACCGTATTAAGCAGTTTCATAGTGATTGGGGAGGTAAATACCGAACCGTTTCTTCTTTTCTTCAAGAACTTGGTATTGACCATAGACTTTCTTGCCCTCACATTCATGAACAAAATGGGGCTGTTGAACGCCGACATCGGCATATTATGGAAACAAGGTTGACTCTCTTAGCCCATGCCCTTGCCCTAAAAAGTTTTGGATGCATGCTTTTGAAATTGCTATTTTTTTGATAAATCGGTTACCCATCCAAGTGTTGCGCAATACTTCTCCTCACTTTAAGTTATTTAGAGTCCAACCTGACTATGACTCTTTGAGGACTTTTGGTTGTGCATGCTACCCATGTTTGAGACCTTATAACAAGAACAAGTTATACTTTTGATCTACATTGCATGTCTTCTTGGGATATAGTTCCCGCCATAAAGGTTATAAGTGTTACAGTCCAACCAATGGTAAAATTCTGGTTTCTTGCCATGTTGTCTTTGATGAGCGGCAATTTCTTTTCCTTGCTAGTGAGGTAACGCTATCTCCTACCCCACCACTTCCCTCTCTTTTAAGGCCTCCTCCAAAATTGCACAACTCCATTCCTAATCCAACACTTCCCTCCATCTTAGGACCTTCACCTAGATTGGCTTCTCCTAGAGAGTCCTACTCCCCTCCTCCTCCTACTGGGTCCTACTCCACCTTTGACTCCCCTACAACCCTCAAGACTTCTAGAGTCTCTCCCTCTCCCTTGGCCTAATCCACTCCCCCACCTCCTACCCTGGCCTAACCATCTCTACCCTCCCCTACAGTGGCCGAATCTCCTATTAACCTTATCATTGATCTTCCGTATGACTCTAGGGAACCCCTACCTTCCTCTACCTCTCATCCTATGGTTAATACTAATCCCATGATCACAAGATCAAAAGCAAACCCTAAGGCTCTCTTCTCCTCTTCTCAACTTGAACATCCGCGCCTTGACCCTACCTCTTTTACCATTGCCAACAAATGCCCTCATTGGCGGAAAGCTATGGACGATGAATTCATGACCTTATTAAAGAATGGAACTTGGTTTTTAGTTTCGCTATCTCCCTCTCACAATTTTATTGGCTGCAAATGGGTTTTTCAGGTCAAACGCAAGGCAAATGACTCCGTTGACAGGTACAAAGCCCGCTTGGTGGCAAAAGGGTTCAATCAACTGGAGGGCTTGGACAACCAAGAAACCTTTAGTCCTGTCATCAAACCTACCACTATCCTGCTGGTATTAGCCCTATCAGTCTCTTGTTGTTGGTCTATCAGACAACTGGATATTCAGAATATCTTTCTTTGTGGTTTTTTATATGAAATAGTCTATATGAAGTAACCTCCTGGCTTTGTTGATACACATCACCTTGATTATGTATGCAAACTTTGGCACTTTCCTTATGGCTTAAAGAAGGCCCCATGAGCTTGGTTTGATAGGGTTAGCTCTTATCTTCTTGAGTATAGTTTTGTTGGGTCCAAGACTGACACCTCACTGATTATCTTTCGAAATCATCATGGCATTATTTTTATGTTGATCTATGTTGATGATATTATCCTTACTGGTAGTTTTAATAGTCTCTTGGCCCAGTTTCTCAAGGATCTTGGCTCTGTTTTCGAATTAAAGGATTTGGGTCCTCTTCATTATTTTTTGGGCATGTCTGTTACTCGATCTTATGCTAATTTACATTTGTCTCAAAGCCAATATATTCAAGATCTTCTCAAGTAGACAAATATGACCAATTGCAAACCACTCTCTACTCTGGTTTCCACTACTAACAAGTTAAGCAACTTTACAGGGGAATTAATGGCTGATCCCATGATGTATCGCAATAGCATCGGTGCCCTTCAATATGCGACCATGACAAGGCCCAATATTCAATTTTTGGTAAATAAAGTTTGTAAGTTTATGCACTCTTCTATGGTTCATCAATGGACTGTCGTTAAACGGATTTTTGCTACTTAAAAGGAACCTCCTCACAAGGACTTCTTATACATTGCGACTCTCTGTTAGGGATAATGGATGCACAACCACAAACAGAGAAGAACACAAGCAAAACACACAAGAGGGATTTAATGTGGTTCGGCAAAACCCTGCCTACGTCCAACCGAGAGAAAAGAAGTTTCACCATTTCCAGGAAACCACACACAACTCTCACACCCACAAAGTGCTACCCTTTGCTTGCCCCCATCCTTATCCTCAGGATGGATTCCCCAATCCCCTACAGGGATTGATGCTATAGGTTATCCCACAGAGACTATTTATAGGGAAACCTAAAACCCTAATCCCAATGTAATACAAGTTTACCCCAGTACTAGTAATTGACCCAAACCTTGTTTCAATTACAAATACAACCAAAACCATAATTACATGGACCCATAGAATACAAGACACCCAAACCCAACAATCTCCACCTTGGCTTGAATTCTGCAAGCCACCTTGAAAAAAATCGTTGATGATGTCTCTCTGCAATCACCTATCTCTGTGTATCCACCACACCTTACCGCATGGCCCACATCCCCTCCAGAGATGCTTTTGTTACCGCCATCACTAAACTAGCATGGCGCACACCCCCCCACCTGGGGTGTCTCCTACAGCTCATTGCCGCTATACGACGTGATGTGGCTCCACCTCTCCTTCTGTCACAGCCGGGTTTGAGAGATCACTGCCACTCACCAAATCCAAAGTGAAAGTCACTCGCTTCTTTACAGATTTGCCTTTGTTTTACGCCTGAACAACCTACAAACTTTGTTTACCTGTACCCCTTGCCAAAGTGTCAACTAGAGCTCCACCTGTTTCAACACTACCTGCAAGCCTGTACAATTTACCTGATTTGTGGCTTTCACACCCATCAATCAACTTAAGAACCTCACCGTTGATCTCTATATGAACTCAAAAAATCAATACCTACGAAGCGAAATCTCCTCGATCCGTCACTTCCATTGAGTTCGGAACGCCCAAAAACCTTAGGAACACTTAACTCCGTCCAAAACATATTCACACAAAATCTTGTGGAAACAACTTGTACGGTACGATCCGATAACACAAAAAACAAAAAAAATATATTTTTTTTTCATTTTTTTCACCACCGAATCTCTTTCACTTCACTTTCTTTTTTTCTTCTTCTTCTCTATGGTTCCACTTTCCACGCCAAACTCAGATCTCAACATTTTTTTTTTTTCTTTTTCAAACGAATGTAATGACTATTACATTCAAACCACTTTAAAGAAAAAAGTTTTAAAAAAAAACTTCAAAAAACCACTCAACTAAGCAACCGAACAAACACCGTGTTCTTTCCTTTTTTTAGCCAATCCGCTCAAATCACAAGAAATAAAAAGATTAAAAAAAAATTCACGATTCCAGATCTAGAATCGTACTTTCGATCAATCCGTCGAGGCCTTCTCTGTTCTCCTGGCACCTATCATCTCCTTTCTGGATCTTCGCACACCTCCGGCAATGATCCATCGAACATCGCTTTGATACCACTTGTTAGGGATAATGGATGCACAACCACAAACAGAGAAGAACACAAGCAAAACACACAAGAGGGATTTAACATGGTTTGGCAAAACCCTGCCTACGTCCACCCAGAGAGAAAATAAGTTTCACTATATCCAGGAAACCACACACCACTTGCACACCCACAAAGTGCTACCCTTTGCTTGCCCCCATCCTTATCCTTAGGATGGATTTCCCAATCCCCTATAGGGATTGATGCCTATAGGTTATCCCATGGAGACTATTTATAGGGAAATCTAAAACCCTAATCCCAATGTAATTACAAGTTTACCCCAGTACTAGTAATTGACCCAAACCTTGTTTCAATTACAAATACAACCAAAACCATAATTACATGGACCCACAGAATACAAGACACCCAAACCCAACAATCTCCACCTTGGCTTGAATTCTGCAAACCACCTTGAAGAAAACCGTTGATGATGTCTTTCTGCAATCACCTATCTCTGTGTATCCACCACACCTTACCGCATGGCCCACATCCCCTCCAGAGATGCTTTTGTTACTGCCATCACTAAACCAGCATGGCGCACACCCCCCACTTGGGGTGTCTCGTACAGCCCATCGCCGCTATACGACATGACGTGACGTGGCTCCACCTCTCCTTCTGTCATATCCGACTTCGAGAGATCACTGCCACTCACTAAATCCAAAGCGAAAGTCACTCGCTTCTTTCTAGATTTGCCTTTGTTTTACGCCTGAACAACCTGCAAATTTTGTTTACCTGTACCCCTTGCCAAAGTGTCAACTGGAGCTCCACCTGTTTCAACACTACCTGCAAGCCTGTACAATTTACCTGATCTGTGGCTTTTGTACCCATCAATCAACTTAAGAACCTCAACGTTGATCTCCGTACGAACTCACAAAATCAATACCGACGGAGCGAAATCTTCTCGATCCGTCACTTCCACTGAGTTCGGAGCACCCAAAAATCTTAGGAACAATTAACTCTATACAAAAAATATTCACACAAAATCTTGTGGAAAAAACTGTATGGTACGATCCGTTAACACAAAAAAAAAAAAAAAATCATTTTCTTCACCACCGAATCTCTTCCACTTCACCTTCTTTTTTTCTTCTCCTTCTCTACGGTTCCACTTTCCACACCAAACTGAGATTCTCAACTTTTTTTTCTTTTTCAAACGAATGTAATGACTATTACATTCAAACCACTTTAAAGAAAAAAGTTAAAAAAAAAAAACTTCAAAAAACCGCTCAACTAAGCAACCGAACAAACACCATGTTCTTTCCTTTTTTTTTCTTTTTAGCCAATCCGCTCAAATCATAAGAAATAAAAAGATAAAAAAAAAACTTCACGACTCCAGATCTAGAATCGTACTTTCGATCAATCCATCGAAGCCTTCTCCGTTCTTCTGGCACCTATCCTCTCCTTTCTGGATCCCTCCAGCGACGATCCACCGAACCTCGCTTTGATACCACTTGTTAGGGATAATGGATGCAAAACCATAAACAGAGAAGAACACAAGCAAAACACACAAGAGGGATTTAACGTGGTTCGGCAAAACCCTGCCTATGTCCATTCGAGAGAAAATAACTTTCACTATTTCCAGGAAACCACACACCACTCTCACACCCACAAAATGCTACCCTTTGCTTGCCCCCATCCTTATCCTCAGGATGGATTTCCCAATCCCCTACAAGGATTGATGCCTATAGGTTATCCCATAGAGACTATTTATAGGGAAATCTAAAACCCTAATCCCAATGTAATTACAAGTTTACCCCAGTACTAGTGATTGACCCAAACCTTGTTTCAATTACAAATACAACCAAAACCATAATTACATGGACCCACATAATACAAGACACCCAAACCCAACACTCTCTACTTATTTTATCTGTCTTTTCGGATGCTGGCTGGGCAAGTTGCCTTGATGATCACAAATCTATGGGTAGTTATGCTATATTTTTGGGATGTAACCTTATCTCTTGGAATTCAAAGAAGTAAAACACTTTGACCCACTACAACACTAAGGCTGAATATTGTGCTCTTGCTAATGCCGCTGCCTAACTTACTTGGTTGTAGTCTCTGTTACATGAATTATTGGTATATTTGCCTTTCGCTCCAGTTCTCTAGTGTGATAATGTGGGGGACACCTATCTCATTGCCAATCCTATCTTCCATGCACGAACCCAACATGTTGAGATAGACTTCCATTTTGTTCCTGATAAGGTTGCCAAGGGGGACCTCCAAGTTTGTTTTCTCTCCACCAAAGACTAGCTTGCTAATATCTTCACTAAGCCTGTCTCCCATCAACAGTTCAGCTTCTTGATGTCCAACCTTAAGGTCTCATCTCCGTCCTTGAGTTTCAGGGGGGCGTGTTAAGGATAATTCTGGTTTTTTGCAATTTGAGGGCAAAACAGAAAACCACAGGGCAACCCTAGCTGTCACTACTCCATGTTTACAAGGCTTTAAGAATTCCACTCAAACTCAACTACCTCCATGTGTGCAAGACTTCAAGAACTTCACTCAAACTCAACTACCTTCTCCATGCGTGTAGAACTTCAAGAATTAGACTCAAACTCAACTACTTAAGAAACTCCAACAAATTATATCTTATCCACAAGTGGATTAGAGTCAGAGTTGTACACACAGGAGACATAGTTCATACCAAACACAGAGATAACTTGTGTGATTCAAATTCTAGAGTAAGAGTCTAAGATTAATGTTGCACAAGACTCTTGTAACTATAAATATGTAATACGTACTACAATCAATCTCAAGGAAGAAAATCACATTCTTGTGGACGTAGTTCAAAGATCAACCGAACCACGTACATCTCTTGTCAAACTCTCTCATCCTTTCTCTCTGAAAAACCTCTCTCTCTCTCTCTCTCTCTCTCTCTCTCTCTCTCTCTCTCTCTTGTGGAAATTATGGACTTTAGCAATAATGCTAGGTGCTTGTTTTCCCCCTATTTCCTTTATCCAACTGAATTGTAAAAGTGATAACACAAGAAATAATTAATATATATTTCAAATTTATCTCTACTATTCCCACCGTCTATGGTGTCACCTGAGCTGCTGTCATCTACTTCTTCATGCTCTGAAAATTCAGAAAGACTTTTGGGGAATAATTGGTTAGGCTGGTCCAATCCTGTCCTACTCGTTACAAAAGAAAAGAAAATGCCAAATTTGTATCGAAACCTTCAACACTCTACTAAGCTCTGCCAAAACAGCTAGAGCAAAGTGAGAGGGGTGATGCCGCTTGAATGAGTACTGTATATGAGAGGGGAAAAGTCACTTGATTTACATATATATACGGTGCTTTTGAACTTCATTTTGTAGTTGTCTTATTTTTACAATTGCTACAGCAATTGTAAAAATCCTATTTGTAGCATCCATGGACATACGTGGTAGTACGAAATCTCTTTGATTGAATTTGATGAAGTGAAGACCCTCATCAAGACTCCATTTGTAGAGTGGTAGAGTAATATTGCCATGCATCACGAATTTGATGGCATGCACAATTTTTACTAGTTCTTTTGTACTAATTTTCTATAGTTGACAATGATCATGCCTTTTACTTATATATGTATATAAGTAATGTTTAGCATATTGCTGACACATGCAGTGAGAAAAAATAGCCTCAAACTAAATATGAATTGTGATAAGGAAGTACTAATGGGTACCTGGAGTCTTGGAAGCCCTCTCCTTAATATGGTTAGATTTTGATGATGCAACCCAAATTACTAATAAGTGGTATCTAAGCCAAGGGATGCTGCAGGACCGACAGTGTGGGAGATGATTGTTGGGTTACCACATGATATTAAGATTAAAAAAAGAGCAACTTACACAACACCCACTATATTTGGGGTGAAACTAGTGATCACTCACATAGTGGGTTAAAAGTTACCCACAATTATATTTTTTGTTAAAATGGGTACAAAAATTACCCAAATACCCTTAGTTTTATTTAAGTCATTTAAAATTTGAATTTCAAATTACCTAAATGCCCTCTAAGCAAGGAAATTATGTAATTGCCCTATCTCACTTACATCAACAGTGCTCCTCACTTCTCTTCTCCAACGACCATTGCAACAATACTCCTCACTCTTTTCTCTTACGACCATTGAAACCCTATTCTTAACCCTCAATCACAAAGCTTACGAGTTGCAGGTTTCAGAGCGGTAGAATATTAACAATCAGTTTCCTTGGAATACTGAAATAAATCTTCCTTCTTCTCCGGTCATCCTCACCTCTTATGGTGACTAAACATGAAAAGTAAAATAATCAAAACTCAGAAAACCAAGCAATTTCAAATTTATCTTCTTCCTCCGATTTGAATTTTGTGGTAAGATCTCAAGCTTTAGAGATTTAAAACATTATTTTATATGAAAATGATTTGAAGCACTAAAATTACTTGAAAAATGTTCAATTAATGCCAAAACTCAACAACTCTTCCAAATGTTTAGCCCTGTTGGTTAAATCTATATATACTCTATAAATAGATGGGAGAAAGATCCTTACTTGGATTCGTTTTTCCCAATATAGAAATATCGCAGCAAAAGTAAATTTGATTCCACGTCCTCATTCCTCCACGAAATCGTCACCGGTAAATTCCACAATCGCGAGGAAAGGGAATAGATTCCACAACTCAAATGCTGTGTGGATGGAAGAAAGTTGAGACCAAGACCAAGGAGAAGAAGATCCTCGAAAGCCTTCTCATTTCTGCATTCCTTGGAGAGAGAGAGAGAGAGAGAGAGAGAGAGAGAGAGAGAGAGAGAGAGAGAGAGAGAGAGAGAGAGAGAGAGAGAGCGAGAGCCGTTTTTCCAGAAAATCACGAATGCCATAATGCAATTTTCTCTCAAGTGATGTGGTGGTTACTAAAATATATAACCCTATATTTTGTAACTACCCAAAAGTGAGTTTCCAAATTTTTCCTTGGGCAGATTATTATTAATAAATGCCTACATCTCCCACTTGCACAAGGGCAAGTGTTAATCTCTTTGTCATAATGTGTTATAGACACACATGCATATCTCAGATATACATATTTTGATCTCTCTGCTATGTATCCAAGATATATAGACCACTTGTGTCACAGACACCAACATCCACAAGTCATACTGGCAAATGGGTTGTGCGACCGGCGATATACCTGCACACATGAGCCCCAAACTAGAAACCTTCCCAAGAATGCCGAATGGCACATTACTCAAAGAAACACATCAAATAAGCATTAGTATACCACAATGTCCTAGGTTTATTCAAACTCACCAGACTAAAGGTGTCTCGATCCCTTTGAGAGATCACCTTTTTGTCCTTAAAATGTTCACTATTGTAACAAATACAGCTGGCGCCAACAAACACTTTTAGAGTGCAGTTGAATCAAACCTTTCCTTTTGCCTCAGACCATCACTACACTTGGGATTGACTCCTTTCTTGATAATGCCCCTTTAGGTCAAATCAATCATGACCATAGGTAACACCCCAAAGTAGCCACATCAACCCTTCGTTTTATGACGTCGTCAAAAGTCACTAAGAACATTAAGGAACCATAAGGTCCATGACTCACACAATAAAAAGAGCAGGGATCCATCCTCTCATTTTCAATGATCACTAAGCACACATAGTATGATATATGTGCTATGGTGGAGCATTCAATACACAATAGAAAGTATGTTTCTCCTAACACCAAACATGTCTTAGTCTAGTTGCAACCTCTTGTGCCTAACTCGAGTTTCTTTATTGTCGCTATCCTAGCGCCACATAAAGTACTCGCACCTAACTTTTATAGGCAACATGAATAGTGGGAACATTCATGTCGATTCTCTTCACAATAGAGAAATTCATCTTAATTCCAAATCAAGGCGACAACATGATTGTGAATTGACCTACACAAGGTCATTCATAATCTGTCTCATCTCTGCTCGCCTCCAAAGCGCCATAGGCGAATGCTCGTGTGAGTGAGCCATTCTCATGCCTATTGACATTTGCATGCTAGAAGAACACAATCACACAGAAAGTGAAAAAATAAATGCTGGAATGAACTTATATTACTCAATAATAAGAAAATTTCAGTACAAAATTAAGTCACAATCTACACAAGCCCAAGGACTTTACTATGAGAAATAAAAACATCATTGGCTATAGGTTTGGTAAGAGCGTCAGCTACCATTTGACTAGTAGTTATGTGCTTAAGTACAACTTTCTTCTTTACTACAATGTCTCTAATAAAATGATATCTCACTTGTATATTTTTGGTCTTCCCATGATACTTGGTGTCCTTGACATAACTAAGAGTTGCCGTACTATCATAGAAGACAAGGGCAGGCTCTTTGGATGTCAACTCAAATCCAGTATGTCGTAGGAATCTACTCAACCAAACAACCTCTTGTACTGCAACTGAGCATGCCACATACTTTGCTTCCATGGTCGAGAGTGATATATAAGTCTGCTTCTTGCTACACTACGAAATGGCCTCGCCATTTAGCAAGAAAGCATATCCAGAGGTTGATTTGCGCTCATTGATGTCTCCAGCCCAGTTGGCATCGCTATAGCCAACTAATCGCAAATTGAATCCTTGGTAACACAACATGTAGTTACTCATTCCTCTGAGATATCTCAATATCCTCTTGACTGCTTTCTAGTGCTCTATGCCTGTGTTTGATTGGTACCTACTAACCAAACCTACTGCATAACAAATATCCGGCCTAGTACACATCATAGGTACATAAGGCTACCCACTGCATTGGAATATGAATCTCTTTCCATCTTGATTTTCTCCTCTAGAGTCTTAGGACCCATGTCAAGGCTCAAATGCAAACCCTTCTCCATTAGAGTATCTATTGGTTTGCAATTGTGCGTTTGATATCTTGTCAAGACACTGTCAATATAGGTCTCTTGAGATAAACCCAGTAATCTCTTTTGCCTATTTCTGACAATCTTGACACCAAGCACATAGCTTGCTTCACCCATGTCCTTTATATCAAATACAGAGGACAACCATTTCTTAATGGTTTCCAATAGCTCCTTGCTATTGCTAGCCATGAGTATGTCATCTACGTACAATGTCAAAATGACATAATTACCATGAGATCTCTTGGTGTAAACACAGTGGTCTTCCTCAAGCATGGAAAAATCATTTTCCATCATAGCTTGGTGGAAGCACACATTCTATTGTCTAGATGCTTTCTTTAAGCCATATATGGACTTCTTTAGCTTGCACACTTTGCACTTTAGGCCCTTAGCTTCAAAGCCTTGAGGTTGATCTATATAGATCTCTTCCTCAAGTTCTCCAATGAGAAAAATAGTCTTTACATCCATCTGGTAAAGCTCCAAGTCTATCTGAGCAACAATGGTTAATATAAGGCAGATGGAGGCAAGCCTAACCACAGGGGAAAAAGTTTTCTCATAATCAATGCCCTTTCTTTGGGTGTAGCCCTTAGCCACTAAACGAGCCTTAAATCTCTCAATAGATCCATGCGCCTTTCTCTTGATCTTGAGAACCCACTTGTTCCCAATTTCCTTTCGGCCTGGTGGTAAGTCAACTAAGTTCGAGACATGATTGACTTTCATCAACTCCAACTCTTCCTCTATCACTTTCAACCATTCCTTTGAGCTTCTTCTCGCAAGAGCTTCATGCACGCTCTTCTGTTCACGCTCATCGAATGGAGTCATCTCATAGTCAGTCTCTTCAGGAGCTACCATGTAGGCTTCATCCTCTATGTCAAAACATTGACGAGGAACTAGGCCGTGCTCACTACGGTGTAAGTGCACGTTAGATTGCTCACCCTCTAAGGTAGCTATCACATCTATACTCCCACTCCCACTAGGATCTTCTGGATGAACCCGAGGTTCATTATCCAAAATCTGAATCCCTGGAGTGACAAGATCACTATCTTGTAATTCAAAGAATTTTGATGATTCTTTGTTAACTTCTGAAAGAGATGGAAAATCGTTTTCCAAGAATGTTGCCTCCCTAGACTCGAGTTACGTTCTCCTCTCACTCTCATCTATACCAATAAAGACATGGCCCTTTGAGAGTTCATAATATCTTACAAAGATACACTTTCTTCCTCTGGGTCCAAGTTTCCCATATTGGTGAGAGCTAGAGTGAATATATGTTGCACATCCCCATGCGCGCATGTAACTCAAATCTGGCTTCCTTCCAGTCGACAACTCATATGGTGTGGAAGGAACCGATTTGGTTGGAACCCTGTTGAGGATATAGGCTGCAATCAGCAAAGCATCTCCCCAATAAGAGATGGGTAGATTTGCCTGCGCCATCATGGATCTCGCAAGGTTCTATTCCTCTCAGCAACCCCATTTTGTTGTGGAGTCCCTGGAATAGTAAGTTGCCTAGATATTCCCTTTTCATCATACAACCCTTTGAACATATCGAAGAGATACTCTCGACCTCTATCCGTTCTAAGAGTTTTAATTCTTTTATCTAATTGATTCTCAACTAAGCTCATGAACTTTTTAAAACATTCTAGAGCTTTTGACTTATGAAAAATTAGATAAATGTGACCATACCGTGTATAGTCATATATGAATGTGATGAAATAAGCCTATCATTTTCTAGTATGCACATTCATGGGTCCACACACATCTGAATGGATAAGTTCTAGAGGAAGAGAGGCTCTCAAAGCCCTTTTAAATAGTTTTCTAGTTGCTTTCTCTACTAGACATGATTCACAGGTTGGTAAATTAGATAGTGAACCTTGATCCAAGAGACCTTCTCCTGCCAACCTGTTTATCTTATCTAAGCCAATATGTCCTAGTCTAGCATGCCACATATTAGAATCAAGTAAACACAGTATTTTGGCAAACAAAAGCACAAAATTAAATGAATAATCAATTGTATCTAATACAATGAAACCATTGTGAAGAAAACCACAACTATAAACTGTATCACCTAGATACAAAACCAAAGAATTGTTCTCAAAAACAACTTTAAAACCATGTTCCATAAGAAAATTAACAGAAACAAGATTCCTTTGAATA
The DNA here is from genome assembly GCF_041222555.1 of Hakea prostrata. Lineage (NCBI taxonomy): Eukaryota > Viridiplantae > Streptophyta > Magnoliopsida > Proteales > Proteaceae > Hakea > Hakea prostrata. The sequence continues at coordinate 30,787,199 of NC_142600.1, forward strand.
TATGGAGCATACAACACATCATGGAGCATTAGCATTCGGCCACCCCGAAAAACTAATTTGCATGTGCCAACGCCATGAACCTCCACACTCGAGCTATTCCCCATCATTATTCTTCTACTTCCCTTTGGAATACGATGATATTCCATGAAGCTCGAGCATTCCCTTGTTATGTGTTCTATTGCACCTAAATCAACAATCCACTAAGGACTTAATTCAACAAGCATAGAAGAACTTTTACTTAACAAGATGATGTATAACACACAGTACATACCTACTGCTTTGTGCAGTCACGAGCAAAGTGACCAAGCTTTCAGCAATTAAAGCAAATAAAAAAGGCTTTCTTTTTGCCAGACTTGGTCCCCCTTGAACGCTTGGGACCACTCTTGTTTCTGTTCCCACCCTTGTTACTTTTCTTGGGATGCTGAGGTTGAGATTTTTCCCTCTTGCGCATAGAGCCTATACCCTTACTAGTGCTTGCTTCAGCAACAAATACTTCAGTGGGAGGGGCATCAGCCAATATCCGATCCTCCTCCAGCTCAAAATGCTTGGCAGCTTGATCAAAAGTCTTGACATCATTAGCATGAGTCAAGAAGATCTTCATGTGCTCCCAAGTCTTTGGCAGTGACCTGATTACTATAGAGACTTGTTCCTCATCATTCTTTTGGCTCCCACATGCGCTCAACTCACTTATCATGATGGCTATGTGCTGCCTCATCGTGTGATCCTTGCACATCTTGTAACTATCAAAAGTGAGTCCGAGCTGACTTCCCACAAAGACTTTGCAGTCCTATGCTTCTCAAATCGAAGCATCAGGTCATCTCTCATAGAGCTTAGAATAGTAATCTTAGCTACCCTGTCCTTTCTCTTCCAGGCATTGTAAAGCTCAAGGTCCTTGCGATGCTGTGCAGTGGTACCTTCTTCATGTGGGGACATGGTCTAGTTTATGGTTTCCTGCATGTTCTGCTCTTCCACGAGATATTGCACCTTTCGGTGCTAGAGATCGTAATTCTCTCATTCAATTTATCTCCTTTGGTGATGTCAGCAACGATGCTCTTGATAGCAGCCATTTAAACTAGAGACAATATATATGCAAGGATGAGTTCAATTATTTTTGCATACACAAGCAACAACAATTCACATTAGCATGGTCAACCTATAGGATAAGCATTTGAACCAAAAGAAATGCTAAGAAACATCCAATCAAATCCTCATGCAAATCCACATAGATTTATATACTAGTTTCATTCTGTGCTAGAAGCATGATTAAATAACTGAAATCAAAATTGTTTTACTATTTACAAAAATAAAACACTCAATCATGTTCATGCTATGAGGTGGTTCACACATAATGCTTCTACCTTAATAGCTCCCACTTAGGCTTATTAGGCTCTCAATGCCCAAACATCACTCAGAGTGTTGGGCTTTTGGTGATCTGAAAGTCAGAAACACATTCTGAATCAGAAGGACAAGTCAGACGAATTCTAAGACGGATCACTATCTGGGAGTCCATCTTCCCAAATGGACTGTCATCTGCCCAGATGGACTGCCGTCTCACCAGACGGAAAATTCGTCTGGTCCTCTGTGACTAGAAGGACTTTCCATCTAGTCCACTGGTGATCGATGGACTTCCGTCTAGTCCTGTGTAGAACAAACGGTGTTTACAACCTGTACGAATTACAGTTCCGAAAAAATGAAAAAAATCCATTTTTCTCCCAAAAAAAATTCCCAAAAAAAAAACTAATGAGAAATGCATAAATCATTAAACAAAAATACATTCTCCTGGATTATCAATTCATGCACATTTTTTACAGAAGGAAAATCTACAAGGATCCTCCCACTTGGATCCCAACAAAAAAAATTAGGGTTTCTATCAAACACTCAATCTCCCATGGGTTTCCATTAAACATTGGATTCTCCAATGTGGGTTTCTATCAAGCCCTTGATCCTCCCCTTGATCCTCCCCTTGATCCTCTCATTGGATCCATTCAAGAAAAAAACAAACAATTGGGAGGAACAAAGAATCATGGGAACTTGGCTCTGATGCCAATGTTGGTTAAATCTATATCTATTCTATAAATAGATGGGAGAAAGATCCTTACCTGGATTCTCTTTTCCCAATATAGAAATATCGTAGCAAAAGTAAATTTGATTCCATGTCCTTGTTCCTCCATGAAATCGTCAACGGTAAATTTCCACAATCACGAGGAAAATGAATAGATTCCACAACCCAAATGTTGTGTGGATGGAAGAAAGTTGATACCAAAACTAAGGAGAAGAAGATCCTCAAAAGCCTTCTCCTTTTTGTGTTTCTTGGAGAGAGAGAGAGAGAGCGAGAGATGTTTTTCCAAAAACTCACGAATGTCGTAACGCAATTTTTCTCTCAAGTGATGCGGTGGTTACCAAAATATATAACCCTATATTTTGTGACCACCCAAAAGTAAATTTCCAATTTTTCCCTTGGGCATATTATTATTAATAAATGCCAACAAAGCCCTAAATTTGATGAATGGTGAATCTCTCTCTCTCAAATTGATGAACGGTAAATCAATCTTGTTCACTTCTTTTCTATCTATCATTTTAGCTCTGTTGGTGTTGCCCAAAATTTGGTTAGTTATCGCACTCTAAGAGCAGAAGGAAAGGAGTGGTGGCATTAGAAGATGAAAACCCCTAGTGAGATTTGATCGCTTTGGATCTTGCAACCTATTTTTGGATCTTTTTTGTCCAGATTTTAGGTTAATTAGTTTGTGATACAAATGGTGTTGTTTAATCATCTCAAATTCTTTGGGATTTAAAAGCTAGAGTTCTGATGAATCCAATCTTCTCCTTCTCACGGTCGACAAAAAAAAAATCAAGTAAATAAAAGCTCAGATCTAAACTTTTAATTGATCAAGTTTTTGGCTTGGATTCTCTGAAGAAGAGAAAAATAGCTTCATATCATTAGAGTCAAGCAGTTGGGGAAAGAATGATCACCTTCATCCATTCCATACGATCTCTACTTTTCATCCGAAATTAAACCATCGTAGAAGGTTCCATCATAGAAGAGAGGGTGCAGAGAGAGGTCAGAGAAGATAGGTTGATGAGAGAAAAAGAGAGAGAGTGGTCGGAGAAGGAGAGAAATAAAGAGGATAGGGTAATTTTGTAATTTTTTCTGCTCAAAAGGCATTTACATAATTTTGACTTCAATATTTGAATGACTTAATAGATTAAGCGCATTTGGGTAATTTTGTAGCCCTTTTAACCGCAAATCTAACTATGGGAAACTTGTAATTATGCATGTGTTATGAATGTAACTTGCTATTCTCCCAACTCTATAAGGAGACTAGCAGAGAGGGGGAGTTATATTAGAATTTAACTCCTTGTAAAACTCTTATCCTTTTCTATTTAAAGATAATGAAACCTCACCCCAGAAACAAGTTGATTGGGGTTTTCTTATTGTGGATGTAGGCTTCACAATGAATCCCGAACCACGTTAATTCTTGGGTTCTTGTGTGTGAATGTTTATGGTAAATTTAACATGGTATCAGAGCAATGTTTGATAATTGTTGCCGGAAGTATTCGAAGATGAGGATAGGTGACAAAAGAACAGGGAAGGCTTCCATCAAAGTTGATTTTTTCTGTGCAAATTTGGATTTCGAATCCTTGAATCACCTTTCTTTCGACGGATTAATTGAAGGATTTGTGGAAATGTGTTCTGTATCCGATGAAGTGGTTCTATGATTTTTGGGCGTTTCAGACTCAGTGGAAGTAACGGATTGAGGAGATTTTGCTCTGTTGATATTTGATAGTGGGTTTGTATAGAGCCCAATGGCCAAGTTCAACATTCCCATGGCAAGTTCTTTACCAATACAACACTCTCTAGGAAAAGTTATTTCTTTATTGCAAAACTTCATTCAGTCTCATGGTACTATTCTTGCTCTCTCTACTTTTCAGAATTCATTCATAATAGATTCTGGTGCAACCGACAATATGTGTCGATCTACCCATCTTTTATCTGATTTGAGCACTGATAAGTTACAATCTTTTCCTCCTATTACTGTTGCTAATGGTACTACTGTCCCAATCCAAGGTCAAGGGAAATTGAACATATTTTCCACCAAGATTGATGCACTATTTGTGCCATCATTATCTGTGAATTTGTTATCAGTTAGTAAAATTACTCAGAGTTTAAATTGTAATGTGATCTTTTCAAAGGACAAGGTAGTGTTTCAAGACAGTTTAACATGGACAACTATTGGTGAAGGTAGACTGCAGAATGGACTCTATATGTTAGATCCTACAAATAATGCCTTGACTTCTACAAGTAATCATGAGAAATCTCAACTCTGGTATTGACGTATGGGTCACCTTTCTGATAGGATTATGATCTTTAAATCCTGGTTTATTTTTTAATTCTAATGGTTGTGATGCCTGCCATTTTTCCAAGCAACACAGATTACCGTTTCCACATAGTACTCATATTTCAAATGCATTATTTGATCTAGTGCATTCTGATGTTTGGCATTCTCCTATAGACTCTAAAGATGGATTCATATATTTTGTTTCATTTGTTGATGATAAATCTCGAGCTACATGGTTGTATTTATTATCTTCCAAACATGAAGTGCTACAGATATTTCAGGAATTTTGTCAGATGATTTTGACTCAGTATCAGACTCGCATTAAAGTTTTGCGAACAAATAATGGGACATAATACACCAATAGGCCCTTTCAATCATATCTCAAAAGTTTGGGAATCTTACATCAAACTTCATGCACTGGCACTCCTCAACAAAATGGGATTGCAGAACGCAAAAACAAGCATATACTTGAGGTGACTCGATCTTTATTATTTTATGGGAATCTTCCCAAGACTTATTGGTCAGATGTTGTCCGTTTGAGTTGTTATTTAGTCAACCGTCTCCCCAGTACTGTAAAACCCAGCCCTAACCTTGACCCGGAAACCTTGTTATTTGTAGGTCCAGTGACCCGAAGTAAAGTAAGAAGTCAGCTTTGGGCCATCCCAGTGGAGGACTTGGTGTCTGGCTTTGAATCCATGAGAGTTGATGATGAAGTTCTATTTATGGAAACTGAATCTTGATGAAGATCGGATTAGTTGATGGACTTGGAGTGCTCTCTATCATGGTTTGAAGGCATTTCTACCTATTAGGTAAGTCACTTGTTATGTGTGCAAAACCCCTTTAGGATTGGATTTGATCTGGGTCTTCAATTCCCTGTTTTGGAATTGTTTATGCGCATTGGTCGACCGATTGGTCGACTGGACCAGTCGACCAATCCACTCGACCAATGAGTGTTGTCTTTGGCAATTAGGTCTTGCTTGCTCTATTTAAGTCCAATCTCGAGTCTACTTCGTATTTTCTGCCTCCAAACTCTTTGGAATGAACCAAAGACCTCTGCAAGTCATCTCCCTTGCATCCTTGGTGATTTTCTTAATGGATCTTCGTCAAAACTCTTCCTTTTGCATCAAAGGTATGTCTACACTCTCTTCTTCTCCTCCATCTCTGTTTTTCTTTCCTTTTTGAGTTGAGACAGTAGAGGAGATGCTGCATTCTCTGTTGCAAACATCTCTGGACTTGTCTCTCATGATCTTCCTAAGGATTAATGGCTAAAACAATGATCTTAACCATGATCATTGCAAGCTTTTGAAGGAATCATGATCAAACCATGATCTAGTCTTTGTTTATCTTTTGATTTGAATTCTGATCTCCTTGGATCTACTAGATTGATCATGTTAGTAGTCAATTGCTGAGTTTTCTTTTCATGATCCATGATCTATCAATCTCTAGTTGTTTCTCTTCTACCATACCATGTTTTCTTCATGAATCATGATAATTACATATATGGTAGGTTTTGTTTCCTTATTTAGATTTATGCTCTTAGGTCTATTTTCTTGAAGATCTAAGTATGCTTTTCATGATACCTTTACCTGAAGCAATGATCCATTCTCCTATTGTTCTTGTCTTTGATTTCTATCTTGAATTCTTCAAGAACCATGATTGATCTAATTATGGTAACTTTTTGTTTCCTAATTTGGATCTTGATGACTTGATTTGATTAGTGTTTTGAGATCCCCTATATGTTAGGATACTACTAATGTAGTTTACCCCTTGATTAGTACCCTTTTGAACCACCAAATTCGGATTTTATATCTCAAAACTCTGATTTTATAGGCTACTGTCTGCATTGGTCGACTGATTGGTCGACTGGACCAGTCGACCAATCCACTCGACCAATGAGTACAGCAACTCCAGAATTGGTCTGTTGTGGATGTTTTGGTATCTTTTCTGTTAGGGATCTTTCCTAATATGTTGTATACACTTGTTTAGGACCTTCTTCTCAAGTTTGCCAAGATCTTACTTGATTTCTTAGGATTCCTTTGCGAGTTATAAAAGGTAAGGATGGTTACTTCTTTAACAACATAAATTGCATATCTTAGTTTCTATATTTGAATCTTGTTAAGTTACTTCTTTAATTAGATTCTTATAATGTTATACTACTGTCTTGATATCAGTAGCATTACTTATTTATATTGAATTGACTCATGTATGATTTACTTACCAGTTATATACAAATTGATTGTAATTATTGATTTCTTTCCATATATGAAGTTACCATATATGTGATGATATGAATTGATGCATGTGTATGCTTAAGTATGGTTTGGAAAGGAGAGGTGTCCTTTTGACACTTCTATCCTTGGACAACTACGGGAATATTATGGGATGTTTCCGGAGATGCCCTCTGGACACCTTCCTAAACTGTTGGATGACATATCTAGGACTGTCTAGTAGTGTTGGGCTAGGATGTCCTGTTATGTCAGACCCTAATCGGAGGGGTATTGAGACTGAACGACCCGTGGTAGCAATGGGGATTCATGGGCGCTCAAGACCGGTAACCAACCCGTGAGAGGACAGGAATCACATTGTGGGGGCCATTTATTGGAGGGTTGCATATGGATAGACTTGGGCTCACGGGCGCTCAAGACCGGTAACCAATCCTTGAGGGGACGTGAGAGCTTCCCGTTTACCATATGTGGATGACCAATAGGGTTGATGAGTCCGTAGTCAGGGACTATGAGGACTCTAGTGTGAAGGATACCGGAAAGGATCGTCAGGGACGAGGAATGGATGTATCTGGATCTGACTTGATGTAACTAAGTAGAAGACTTGCATTTGGCTAGGCTTTACCCTGACATGCGCCGGTACTTAGACCAATGGTGATGTGAGAGAGTGGTGACCTATACCCCCAGCCATGGAATGTCCCGAGGGATGCCGGACCCATTACCAACCGATGATGAGTGATTGAGACCTTCCTAAAGAAGTACGGTGCTATGACTTAAAGCATGTTTGCCAATAGAGACCAGCATATATAGAGTTAGATTCATACATTCATTGTTTGTCTCATACCATATTGCATTTATGATTGCTCTGAAATCCTGCCATTTATGTTATTATGGATTTAACTGCCTTACTGAGTTTCTTTGAAACTCATTCCTTTATTGTACAATGTTTGTTAGACTATTCTACAGGTTCTGAATATCATGACGGTCTGTATGAAGAAGCGCAAGGAGAAGAGGCATATCTCCAGGAAGGTGATTGCAGTTACAACAATTACACTGAAGATCCCGCGAGTGGTTATGCTCCGTATGATGCTTAGTCCGACCATAGAGTGGAAGCGCCCTTGTGCCGTTTATGAGATTTATACTTATAGGGATGTTGTCTATAAAGTAGAGAACAATTTAGTTACCCATTGTACCTGCTACTGGGATTAGATTCTGTCTTGCTTATTCTCTTTTAGAACTACTTTTCCGCTGGTTGTAGAGTGGGATTTCGCCTCACTTTACTTATCTGATTTAGACACTCTGATTTTATCTAGTACTCTGATTTATATATGATTCATTCTTTCCTTATTTGGATCTATAGTTTATCTTCCGCATTTTTATTATTATTGTTCATGATTATGTTATTGTTTATGTGGGAGGTTGATTACTCGATACCTGATCTTCGGGCTGTGGATCACACTCTCGGGTATGCCAGATAGGGTACCGGCTGGGAGGATGTGACAAGTACAGTTTTGAACTTTAAGATACCCTTAGAGGTTCTATATGATCGTCCCATCGTGATGTCTCATCTTCGGGTTTTTGGTTGCATTGTTTATGTTCATGCCCAGGGTGGTGATAAACTTGATCCTCGTGCTCGCAAATGTGTGTTTTTGGGATACTCTTCTACTAAAAAGGGTTACAAGTGTTTTGACCCATCTACTGGTAAACTTTTTATTTCAAGGGATATGTCTTTTGATGAAAACTCAGATGTTTTTCTCTAGCAGGAATCAAACTAAAGGGGAGCTAAATTACAGTGAATTTGTTCATGTCCCGTTACCAATTATACTAGACAACATGTCTGTAAGGGGTGATGCTAATGAAGACAATGTTATGGGCGACAACACTGAAGGTAGCACTATTATAGGTGATGTCACTGAAGATACTGACGGGAATCAACATGGTGAAGCAACTACAAATGTACCTAATGCAGAAAATGATACAGTTGAAACTATAGCGCAATTACCAATTCGCAGATCTACTCGAGTCTCTCAGCCTTCAGTAAGATTGCGCGAGTTTACCACTTATCATACAGTTAAGTTCCCAATCCAATCTCATATAAGTTATGATAATATCTCCACTCAATATTTTGCATATCTTTCGGCCATTGAAGACTATAAGGAGCCGGCCAATTTTATTGAAGCTAAAAATTCACCTAAATGGGTGAAGGCTATGAATGAGGAACTAGAAGCTCTTCATAAAAATAAAACATGGGATATAGTGCAATTCCCAAGTGGCAAACATTCAGTTGGATGTTGTTGGGTCTACAATACCAAATTCAAGAGTGATGGGACTCTAGAAAAGAGGCAAGGCTTATTGCCAAAGGATATACTCAAACATATGGAGTTGATTATAGAGAGACATTTGCTCCTGTAGTTAAAATGAATACTGTAAGAGTGTTGATGTCAGTTGCTGTTAATTGTGAATGGCCACTTTTGCAAATGGATGTGAAAAATGCCTTTTTACAGGGAGACTTACAAGAAGAAGTTTATATGGAAATTCCTCCAGGCCACCCATTAGAAAAACAAGATGGATTTGCTTGTAAATTGAAGAAAGCAATAAATGACCTAAAACAATCACCACGAGCATGGTATGAAAAGTTAAGTACAACCCTTATTAGATTTGGATTCACTAGAAGTGGATAAGATTCCTCCATGTTTGTGAAGAAATTCTCTACTGGCACAACAGTAGTTTTGATATATGTGGATGACATTGTAATCACTGAAGATGATCATGAAGGAATCAATACCCTCAAAGAATATTTGAAGAAGACTTTTGACATCAAGGACTTGGGACAACTACGATACTTTCTTGGAATTGAAGTTGCCAGGTCTAGTAAAGGATTATTCATCTCTCAAAGGAAATATGTTATTGACTTGTTGAAGGAAATTGGCAAATTGGGTGTGAAACCAGCCAACACACCTATGGATTACACTTGTAAGGTTACTACTGATGATTCTCCATTGCAGGATAATAATTGTTTTCAAAGGTTGGTTGGAAAATTGATTTACTTGACTATTACCAGACTTGACATTGCATATGCAGTGAGCTATGTCAGTCAGTTTATGCATAATCCTACCAAAGGGCATATGGAATTGGTTAGTCATATACTACGTTATCTGAAGTCTTCTCCAGAAAGGGGCATTTACATGAAGAAGAATGGACACACAGACATTGAAGGATATGCCGATGCAGATTGGGCTGGTAATTCTATTGATCGAAGATCAATTACTGGCTTTTGTGTATTCGTAGGAGAAAATTTAGTCTCTTGGAGAAGTAAAAAACAAAGTGTTGTCGCTCTTTCTAGTGTAGAAGCAGAGTACGAGCAATGGCGTCTTGCCACTAGTGAATTAGTCTGGATTGGTGCCCTACTTCAAGAATTGGGGGTGAGAGGTTCTAAAAAACCCATAAAGTTGTTATGCGACAATCAAGCGGCTACACACATTGCCTCTAGTCCGGTGTTTCATGAAAGAACTAAACACATTGAAGTTGATTGTCATTTTGTTCGTGAGAAGGTTCAGGATGGAACTATAGAAACCCCTTATGTAAGAAGTGAAAATCAGCTTGCAGATGTCTTCACCAAAGCCTTGCCAAAGGGATTGTTTCAAATTGCATTGAGCAAGTTGACCTCAAATGATGTCTTCGATCCAACTTGAGGGGGAGTGTTATGAATATAACTTGCTAGCCTCCCAACTCTATAAGGAGACTAGCAGAGAGGGGGAGTTATATTAGAATTTAACTCCTTGTAAAACTCTTATCCTTTTCTATTTAAAGATAATGAAACATCACCTCAGAAACAAGTTGATTGGAGTTTTCTTACTGTAGATGTAGGCTTCACAATGAATGTCGAACCACGTTAATTCTTGGGTTCTTGTGTGTGAATGTTTATGGTAAATTTAACAGCATGTGAGTGTCATGTAACTTTAGAGCTAATAGTAGATGGTCACTAATTTCACTCAAAAAATAGTAGGTGCCATTTAATTTTCACTCAAATGGGGTTGTTCATGGGTTAGTATACTTATGGGGACCCTCCCTCTGTTCAACAACTAATTTTAAGGATAAGAACGAACTCCTTAGCATAACCTCTAATAGCTAGTTTTGACATGAAATACAATGGCGAATCAAAATCATTTAAATGGAAAATTTAGCGAGACTCTACTAGGTAGGTTGTTGAATTATTAAGTGCCACTAAAATGAATTACGATTTCTTTCCGAGAAGGTCAATTATGTTTAACAGATTAAGAAAGAGAATAAAAGGCTCTCTTGACTAAGACACATGATAGAATCTTTCTTCTACAGAATACGCGTAAGGCTTGACCAAATTTGTATTTCGAATAAGTTATTGCATCCATTTTCAAGCCCCTCTTTATTGAAGTTGGCCAAGATTCCCTTTAGTTGAGGTTTTTTATTTTCTTGCCGTCAAAGTTATCAGTCGATGTGCTACTGGATTCGCTTCCTGAAAACAGTGAGTTTTTTTTCAGTTCAATGGCCTCAAAAAAATCCTTCTACTATCCGCCATCAGTATTCTTTTAAGTCATGGAGGATTCCTCCTTCGAATTAGGTAAACCACCGCCATTGAATCATTGTACCCATAAATATGCATCAACATTTCTCTGGGTTTTTTTTTCCAACCGTACCATCAAAACCACAAATTGTGCTATTGAGATGAATTGACACAAGCATATAATAAGCTTAAATTGATCTATCAACTTGACAAGTTGTCATTGCGATTATCTTTACGTACGACAATTACGTTATGAATTGTCAAAATGATTGAAATTTGTAATGGACTAGCTTAAATGCCATCCACTTGGAGTTTTTGTTCGTTCCTGCGCGGATATCGTCCGCACAGGGGCGGACACGTGACACCTGTTAACCCAGAGTTTCAACGGTTTAGATTAACACCTAAAACTTTTAAGTTTTGAAAATTATATTTATCAACCCTAAAAATTTTAAATTTACAAAATGAGACCAAATTTCTTTCAAAGATAGAAGAAACATTGGAAACGGAAGAGAAGTGGAAGACAAGTGAAGTGGAGGTTTCTTGTCCATTCTTGAAATACAAACTTCTTTGTTTTTCCTTTTTTCTTTATGAGATGCGATTGGGTTGGATAAGGGTTTGCTGTGTAAAAATAAAGTGAAGAAAACTAAGATTATAATGAAAATTTTGGATATTGTGTCATCAACGTGTTCTATTGCTCCTCACGGATTTGAATGAATAGATTCCACATTCAGACCAAGTTGGGATTGAAAGATTTTGCTTTTCAAAACCAGGTGAAGAGAGTAAGAGAGACATAGTGATAGCATTACCATCAAATTTATTTGCCTCATGGTGCTCGATTTAGTAATTTTATGCCTCCTCACTCACTGATCTTCGTTTTGAACTAAAAAGTTAAGAACTTATGGGTTTTCATTATGTGGGAACTAAGTTTCAGAAATCATTCCAACGCGGTGTGAAGATTGTGGGGATTTTTCTCCCTTCAAAGAGGATGGGTTCTTTGTTTGACTCGGATTGAGTAGCAGAACCTCAAAACTGCAACAGGTGGATGGATTGATAAGAAGAAAGAGATCAATCGAACTATGGTGGCAACAAGGAAGGCAAAATCATCCAACCAGGGGTTCAGCTTCGAAGAAAATGGACTGGTTAACAGAGAAGGAAGAGAGGGCTAGGGTTTACCTCTATCAGAATTGCCTTTTCGTTTTCTCCAAATTTTGGTCTTACTTGTGAAGTCACTCTCAACCAAGGATGTCTGTTTGTAAATTTAAAAAATTCTTAAACACTAAATTTGTTCACACCGTCTGATTCTTTTAAATACACGTGTCACAATCCAGTGCCTGCGCGGATATCTATCCCTGCAGACGCGAACAAAAATCCATCCACTTGTTATGCCAGGGCAATTATTTGATGAATTATTGTGGACTTAGCTAAGACAAACGTGTGAAACTAAACGCTTTCAAGTCATTAAGGGTTGTGACCAAGATCCAACATCAAGTTCATCTCTAGAAGAGCTTTGTGTGCTGATTATTAGCTGATTGTACAAAGTATATACTTCTAGGAGCTGAGATTAGCGACTGAAAATTATGATCTTGAGAGACATTGTGATGTTCCAAAATTTAACTAGGTGTATAGTCTGTCTCTGCTGGTCTAAGTTTGGTTTATGAGAATCAAAGACAGTGAGTGTAGGCAGCCTTTGACGACAGAAAGCTACCTTTAATGATTGAGTCAGATTCAATAAAACACAATCCTCGTATAGAAGAGTAAATGCTCCAAGAAGGAATGTCTTCTTCGAAACTTGCAGGAGAATAAATGCCAAAGTTATTGGGTCTATTTTGATTTGTTTTGAGTATTTGGCTTATATACCAAATTCATACCTTTGAGGTGGCAAGATGCATTAGACCCCTTTGATCTTCCAACTCAGGATGAAGGGTTGTGATTATTCACGATGTATTACTTAATCACCAAGTTAATAACTCAATTTTCCTGGAGAAGCTTCAGGACAACTGTACCTTATCCCAGCTTGATCAGACATTCAGAGTCACGTGAGTGTGTATGTGACAGCAGTCCCATACTTTGGCAGACAAAATAAAGGAACAATACTCGAGGAAGCCTAAGCTAATGGAGAAGCTTCCTAGTGAGCATTAAACATTTAATGAGCCCCAAAGCATTCAATGTTGAATTTAATGCATTGATTGACGTTTTGATAAAAATACGCCGAATCCCTTACAGCGTCACTTTTGCTGAGATGTAGCTTCTTGGGCGCTTGACAAGGGTTATCTAAGAAGTCTAACACGGCACATGGCATTCACAAAGAAGTGTCCTTCAAAGCCAACAATTCTTCAAAAAGCACTACTCCGAGAAGTGCTATGCTGTGAAATGATAGATGGTCCCAACAAACCAAATTTGAACCATGTGCTCTCAATTGTGTGGTTCGTTGGGGTTTAACAGTTTGGACTGCAATGTATATAACACTTTGTATCCTCACATGTTTTCTTAGTGAATTGTTTCTTCTTATCAGAATCGGAATTAAAAAAAAAAAAAAGAAGAAGAAGAAGAAAGAAAGAAAGAAAAAGAAAGAAAGAAAGAAAGAGAAAAGAAGAAGAAGAAAAGAAAAGAAAAGAAAAGAAAAGAAAAGAAAAAGAAAAGAAAAAGAAAAGAAAAAAAGAAGAAGAAAAAGGGGAGGAAGGAAGCAACCAATCATATGTGCATTGTATGTTGATACACCTAGATTATGGTCTTCCATTTCGTCCAAATTCTAGTTTTGATCATAATATCTTCGTATATAGGATTCACCAATTAATCCTTTCCCAACACAGTTGCGTTTCTGTCGATTCTTTCTATCGATAATAACTGACAAAGACATCTTTTTCGAATTATGGGCGGGGTGGGCGGAGGAGGGTTTGGAAGTAGATAAAGATGGGTACATGGTTACATTACATTGTTCATTGGAAGTGCGCGCCTAACCAAATCAGAATCTTTACATTGCATTTATGTGGTGTGTGCTTTTACTTTTCATACATGTAAGACACGTATGAATTCCATGACTTTGTAACGAAGTCCCTGTGCCTCACATTCTATAAAAGTTAAGTTTGGCAGAAGATTGTGAGCATTTTGAATTATAGATCTTCAACACAAACATTTTGCTTCTCTACTCTTCTAGCTTGAGTTGGTTTACCAGTTGTCAACGTATCTCATAGAATCTGGTACGGTGTAAGTTGCTTTTGTGTACCAAAAATTACTGACAAGGACAGCAACGATAGGGTTTGGCTCTTCTCCAGGAAGAATATCTTCCAGAGAGAGTGTCCAGTGAGGCTTGAAATGTTGTCTCTAAATATCCCAATCTAGTGGCCGTCATAAAACACCTATGTTTACTCTATTGAAATTGTTGAAAGTAATAATAGTTGAAGAGAGCAAGAAAGAAGAAGAGAGAGAGACTGACTGATTGTGCTTTTGAGAGAGCACAAAAATAAAATTCACATTAATTTACAATGATTTAGTATATAGCTTTATATAGAAACAAAGTCCTTCTTCTTAGTGTTCTTGAAATCATTCTTTGTAGAGTTCTAGGAGTCTTATAGCTGTGCTGCTAGGACTCTAGTGTTTTAGATTACATAAAATATTGATTAAGAGTTTGTATCAATGAGTATCAAACTCTTCTTTGGGTTGCCTAGTGTCTTTGTAAGACTTCTAACAGCAGTAGAACTCTTGGAAGTTTTGATCAGCTGGAACTTCTAATAGCAGTGGAACTCTTGGAAGCAATTCTAGCCACATATGCTTGAGATGAAGTGGCAGCTAGGATCTTGGTTGATTTTCCAGATATATCCTAATAGAAACCCACCAAATCTGAATAAAAATTGCAAACTCGATTTAGAATTTGCCTTTCGTCGTCATCTTTCCAAAACCTGTAAGGGTGAAGAACATTCTTAATAGCAATGTAAAATCCCATCTTCCCCTTATCTCTGTTATTTTATCAAAATCTGCAAGAGTTGAAGATGCACACCCAATTTTTTTTGGGTTATAGGAGCAAACAATAATGGGAGATTTCAATCTGCCATCTCAATAATCACGCAACTCTGAGGAAATTCAGTGATAATGTTGCCCAAACTTTAATTCAAGTAAGGAGATTGATAAGGTTAATCTGAAGTTCGCAGAAGCCCATGAAGAGATCAGATGGCTTTGGAATCCAAGGAAACGGTCTACTTCGACGAAGAGGCCGAAAGTGCTAGGGAAGGGAACATTCGAGGTTCTGTTGACCAAGTTACCTAAAATGAGAGGGCTTCGTTGCAGAGGTTCACGGTGCTTGAGATCAAGCGGTTGAAAGCTCTGCTTGAACAGTGGGATGATTGAGTATGTTGGTTCATCGGGTCTTAAAGTCTACAACTGAATTTTTATTTCATTTCTATGATGAGGCGACTGTTATCTGGGGGAACTATTGCTGCCTTGTGTTTGGCTTAATACCTGAAATGACTTGTGCTATCACAACAACAGTTGAAGCAGGAGAAGAAGATTTCGGTGTTTTTTTCTCTTTGGTAGAAATAAAGAGTGTTCTTCACTCTTGCTGGTTTGGCAAAGATGAAGGCAGATTCCAAATTGAGTCCGCAATTCTTACTCGATTTTGGAGGGTTTTAATCGGATAAAATTAGGTGTTTTATACTAGCCATTAGATCGGGATATTCCACATGGCAACCTCTCAGGCCTCACTGGCACTCCCTAGAGAGAATAAATCTCTCTGGAGAGAAGCCAAACCTGCAACAATAAGGCTATTAAGGGGTTGACAATGTTCATGTTTCTTATTATTGTTTTTTATTTTGAAACGAACTGACTTTTTGGCACAAACCTTTTAACTCCACCAATTTCTCACCAAGGTACCTTGTGTCGTCGATAAATCGCCGACACGGGGCGATTTTTCGTTGTGTCGCTGGGGGGCGACACCGAAACCCCCAGCGACACCGACTTTACCAAAAGTCGGCGATATGTCGCCGATTCGTCGCCGAGAATCGGCGATATGTCGCCGATAGTCGACTTTCTCGACGACTCCACCCCCACCTCCGGAACCCAGGCGAGAACTACCTCCATGGCTCCACCCCCACCTCCGGCATCCAAGCCAGAGCCACCTCCACCCCCATTCAATGGAGATCTAAACTCCATTTGTGAAGAGTTTTGCAGAATTGCAGTTGAGAGAGAGAGAGAGAGAGAGAGAGAGAGAGAGAGAGAGAGAGAGAGAGAGAGAGAGAGAGAGAGAGAGAGAGAGAGAGAGAGAGAGAGAGAGAGAGAGAGAGAGAGAGAGAGAGAGAGAGAGAGAGAGAGAGAGAGAGAGAGAGAGAGAGAGAGAGAGAGAGAGGATTGAAAGTCAAAACCGCATCTGTGATTTGCAGACAATCGCTCGTTTTCTTTCTCTTCTACTGCTTGCTCTCAAGTCTCAAGTCTCAAGCATGCAGAGTTGCCTCCACCAGTTTCCACACCAGCTCCTGCAACTATACGTCTGTACCACCATCGTTGCCGCCCCCAGTGCCCTCTCCGGCCAAAACACCACCCGCACGGCTGCACCAGTACCAGGCTACCAGCGGTCCAGCACCAGCCGTAACCCCATCCCATGTCGAACAGCTCATCTGGTGCTATTGCTCCTCCTACTGCTGTTTTGAAATCCCAAAAAAAATCGTTCAAGAATGGCAGTGTCTTCCAAGTTCCATGCCTTCTTCTTCTTTGGGAGATTTGAAGGTTTATCTATCTTGCCTTCGCAGCAACAACCATCAGGTAATCGTAGAACAGTAGAGGTGAAATCGAAATCAAAACCCTCTTCTTTAACCTGTTCTTGCCTGATTTTGGACTCTGGCTCTTCGTTTTGGAACTTGAGAAGTGAGAACAGAGGTTGGACGGTGAGAAACGTGAATGGGAAAGGTAGGGGCGGAAATAACAAAGTTGGGTTGGATGAGTTTCTTGTGCGTGTCTTCACAATTAGCCAAATACTTGGGCATTTAATCACACCGTTGATTTAGCATCTCCCTAAGTGTTCTTTTTATTATATCGTTTTTTATCACTAATTGAATGAACAAAAGTCGGGCGACATGTCCGACATGTCGCTCATGTCGCCTGTGTCGCCAGGCGCCGACACGGCGACACCAAGCGACATGTCGGACATTGTTTCTCACCCAAAAATATAAATGCAGAGAAACACGGTATGCCAAATGGGGGGCATCGTTGTCTTTTTGACTTCAAAACATAATCTTCTATTTTGAAACCTAAACACTCAAAATTTCTTCCCAGTATCATTCGTGTTTTCCTATAAAAGCAGGAAAATTGTTTCTTACTTAAAAACAGAAATCTCATCATGCAAACCCTAACAGATCACTTCCAGGCCTGCATGTTTGGTTCTAAGTGAAGATACAACTGATATTACATCTTGCCACTTAGGGCATTTCCCAGAAGTTAAAAACAATTAGAGACTGTGAAACTATGTAAAAGCTTGAGAACAGGTATAACAGGAAGAGAAATTGAAAAGGGAAGTATCCTTTTTCAGGGAGAAAAATAGTTCAAAGATCCAATGATTATTTACAGATGAATAAAGGAAATATCAGTTGAAATTCAGTAGAAAATTTTAAAAATTAGAGCTATGTACATGTGTAAGAGACAAATGAAAGTCTACAGCTGAAGGTATAGCTCTAAGGGATAATTCGAACTCCCGGAAACACTGAATAAAAGAAGTCTCTTATTCAATTCAACTCAACTTGAAGTCACCCACTGCTTTTATAAGTGTCTGATCCAATTAAACTCAACTTGGAGTCATCATCTCCTTTTATAAGTAATCTTCTTTGTAGGACCAGACATCTATTGTGTACTTCATAACCCTGGTAATGGTAGATAATGCTGCACAGACCATGTCTCAACCCTGAAACATCGAACATCTCGATGAATCTCATATCAGATTCCCTTGCTTTTGCACCAGCAAACTGTTGGTACTCCTTCAACACTGAAGACAAGCACCAATTCTGCATTTTCCTCAAGCATCCTACTAGGGTACCTGTCCGATGCTGCAACAGATGATGCACATTGAACAAACACCATTACATGTTGTACTTGAAAATATAGTTCCAATCATAAACTTCTACACTACTATTACAGGAAAATGCAATGACAGGTGACCCAGATATATTCCTCCTGAACCCTAGTTCTTTGCTACCCAAAGGTGGTAATGATATTTTGTTTTCATTTTATGTGATAAAACAGCTAACAATAGTTCTTTGAGTCGAGTCTGGATCACCTTCCTACATTTTGTGTGGTACTCACTTCTAAGTATGATAATATAATTCAGAGGTAAAGCCTCCAATGAGTCTCAAATGAGCCTAACACAAAATGTGTAATGAAAAAAACATTAAGGGAGCAATACCGAGGTGTTCACGACTCCATTGAGTCATCTCTAATGGACAACCATGCTTCAAAAGAAAATCTGAATTCACTAAAAAAAAAATGATGAGATGATACGTGAGACATGTACTGTACCTTTCCACGATTGCAATGGATCAGAACTGGATGGTTTCGGACATCTGAAAATACAATTAAAAAGAGAGAGTGTCAATCAAATTAGGCAAAAAGATTAGGCGAATCACAGTTTGGGGATATGAAAATTTGTTTTTATAATCTGTACCAAGTAGGACTTTCAGAGCCTCGGTGATGACATCCTTTGGAATTGTCATAAGATGCTCCTGCAGATTCACATAGTTGCAAATTAAGGCATTGTCATTATCAAGAAAAATAGGGGAGTCTAGAGAAGCCATATTCAATTAATATAATTTTAAATTCAATACAAGTCATGCATAAAGAATTGAAAGATCCAGGGCTTGCTTCTCACTCATAATTAGTTTCTTTGTTCCTAGTTTCTTCCCTCTTTCTGAAAGCGATTATAGCAACTACGCCCAAGAAAGAACTAGGGTTTGTTTTCGATCAAGAAAAAGACAATTACCTTGTTTCCATCGATCCCAAACTGGAAAAGTTTGATGCCATGACTTCTCAGAAACTTAGAGTTTTCTTCTGGATAGGGTTCAGGACACAAGTATCTGCGCAATGAAGTCGCAGATTTAATAACCCAGTCAAGCAAAAAACTACAAAAACCCCAATGGCAAATTTATCTGGAGATCAAAACCTGAATTCCACAGAAAATATCATATCAAACTTTTAACTATAGATACAGGGAGGGAGAGAGAGAGTGAGAGCGAGTTACATGATTGATCGAAGATTTAGGGTTTCTAGGAAGCCAAAATTGGATCTGTTTGGATAACCAGATCTGTAGATCCCTTCTTCAACCAGAGAAAAATTGGACGGAGGAACCAAGACGTCCTCCTCCACAACGGCGATGTTGTGAACTTCAACCTTGGGCATCACCATGGTTATTCTTCCTTCACGCTGCTCCGTCTCCATCGCCACCATTGTCTCTTCTTCTTCTGTTTTCACTCCTTTCGAAAGACTCAGAGTTCTTCTCTAAGTCGGATTTTAAAGGAAAACGAAATGAAAACAGTGCCTGAACAAATCGATTGGCAGATAGTCTTGAGGATTTTCCAAGGACGTCATTGCGTTTGCGTATTCCGATTCTTTCATGAACAAGTCTTTTGTCTGGGGTCGTAGGATTTTCAGTTTTCACGCTTGTACTTCTTTATTTTATTATTATTTATTATTTATTCCGTTAAAATTTGGATAGGAAGAATTTTTACTATCATAATAATAAAAAATAATCCAAATCCGATACAGAAAATTAGGTTTTATTTTTAAAAAAAAATTAGATTTTATTCGATCATGACCAATGGCATAAAGCCAATTGTAAATTCGTAACCTGGGATTTTGTCTTTTTTGGCTTAAAATGCGGAGAAACGTTTGTGGTGACGGTGAAATTCGCTTCCGAGTTCTAATGTGATCATGATTAGAGGCATTCACCAATAGGAGTTCGCCACGAGCGTGAGGAAGGTGGCTCCAAATATGTAGATTCTAATTGAACGGACCGGAGTAGTGGATACAAGCGATTCTTATACACGCTAAGCTATATGAATGAAATTCCTTGACGATACTGCACACGTGATGCTGCGTGGTATTTATCGACTTTAAATTTAGTCAAAGTCAACGCTCGAGATCCAACGTTAATGATGACGTCACCTCAGATCAATCGAACCTACTTATTCGTCATGTTGGTCTTGCTTATGCATGCACGGCACGGTTCCGACGGGAAAAATGGAAACACGCAAACGTGAGCTGTTAGAATCCAACAGCCAACCAGGATGAAGCACGTGATAATATGTTGGACTGTCGGCGACAACCCTGCATCCAAGTAATGATGAATTTACGAAAGTAGCCCTGACCTTTTCGCAAATGCAGGTATAGGTATTATTTTATGCGACGGGTCAGCCGCCGAGTTTGGTGGCAGAAAGTTACTTCAACGAGTGGGTTTAGGATTTAGTCGCTTTAAGAAACCCGCATCTACGAGTTTGTGCTGGTTCAAATACAACGTCCGTGAAGATATAGAAAATTATTAGAAATTAGGCAGCACAAATATTTGATGTTTTCACACATTGACATTGGAGTCCAGATCTGCGATCCGTCGGGGGAGCAATTTGTGCTCCCCCGACGGGTTACCACCACAAAACACAGGGGGGCCAGGGTGGTGATGGGAAGGTTTTTTTTTTTTTTTTTTTTTTCTTTTTTACATTTTCAGTGGTGGGGCCCACCTCTTTTGTGGTGGAAATCCGTCGGGGAGCACAGAGTACTCCCGTCGGGGGTGATGATCCAGATTCTTGACATTGACCTGTTCAGACACGAGCATGGATGGTTTGGTAAAAAAACAAAACAATAAAAAAAGAGAAACGAGCATGGAGGAATAGGAACTTCATTTGTCTCTCTCTCTTTTTGGTAGAAGAGGAATCTCATTACTTAAAATGAAATATTGCCTAAAATCATGAATTTGGGGATGGTACTTAAGGGTGTCAATCAGTACCGTTTCTATAATTTGGTATGGTACCAACTTTGAAAATCGAAAATCAGAACAGTACTGTACCGAATTTACACGGTATGGTACGATTTTGGTATTAAATCGGTACAGAAAAACTGTTTAAACACGATATCTAGTGGGGACACTATTGGTATGAACAAACCTATGTCACTTTTGTTATTAGTTTATTAAGATCCTAATGAAATTGCAATCAAACAATCAATATAAATTGATATTAACAGAGACAAAAAAAGTAAATCTAGAAAAGTGAAGGATGAAACGAAAAACTAAAATAGGGAATTTGGATAGGGTAAAAGTAAATTGTTTTAATCGTAAAATTACATTTATATCCCTTAATTTGGTACGGTATCAATTCGATGCATACCGACGATATGAATACTTGAAACCGAAACCGTACCAAAGAAATTCAGTTTCAATACGTACCATACCGATTTTAGACGGCGCGACTAGATATGGTTAAACGGTTTCGCTACCCAATGGACAACCTTTATGGTATCAAATGACTATAGTATCACATATTATATAATTATATTATAAATTCTAACCATTCAGTGGTGGAGCCACATTGGGGTCAGGGCCATGCCTCCCATTTTTAAAAATTTTGAATATTCATATATTTTTTCCTTATTTCTTTCACTTCACATGTGAAATACCACTATTTAGCCCTTGATACGGAAGAAATCATAATCGAACCAGGTTTGCCCTTGGTTTGACCCTCGACCCCGGTCGGGAAGAAAAGAACCGACTTGCATTCGTGCGGGCCGGGTTTAAAAAGATAACTTGCTGAGGAAGTAAATTATTCAGTCAACAAGTACGCCTGAATCCTTGATACTCGAAGTGGACAAATCGTCAAGTAGACGGTTAGCGGCACCTGCGGGAGCAAAGGATCGTGCTTATTCAGATAACTGCCACGCTACGATTGTGCAGTTATCCATTATCCTACCGCGAACGGATCTATTAACAACGGATTTAATCGTTAAGATTGGACGGCCACTTGAAGAAGGCTCGAGTAAATCCAACGAAGGAGATTCAAAGGTAAACGCTATATAAGACCTAACCTACATACAGGAGAGGTATCTGAATCGTATTCCATCTATTTGTATTCTTACTTTTGCTCTATACACAAGCAGAGGCTTTTGTGGTTAAGTTCATTAGCTGTCTTTATGTATTATTCTATATGATGAGATATTAGTTGTGTATGATATGACTGAATTGGAATGTGACTGATTAGGTATGATTTGGAATTGAGTAATGTCCTTTTGACATTTCTATCCTTGGACATCAGTGGGAATGGTATGGGACATCTCCCTATGGTGCCCTTTGACACTTTTTCGGATTATTAGTTGTCATACTTAGGTAGTGTCTAGCAGTGTTTGGCTAAGATGTCCCTATTATATCAGACCTGACTTAAAAGGGTATTGAGACTGAGTAACCCATGGTAGCAATGGGGATTTATGGGCGCTCACGACCGGTAACCAACCCGTGAGAGGACATAAATCACATTGTGGGGGCCATTCATTGGTAGGGTCGCATTTAGTAAACTTGGGCTCACGGGCGTTCAAGACCAGTAACCAACCCGTGAGAGGACATGAGAGCTTCTCGTTTACTACTTGTGGATGACCAATAGGGTTAGTGAGTCTGTAATCTGAGTTGGTTGTAGCCATAGGATACGCTGACTCTAGTGTGAAGGATACCGGAAAGGATTGTCCTGGGCGAGGAATGGACGTATCTGGATCTAAGTTGATATAACTAAATAGAAGACTTGCATTTGGGTTAGGCTTGGCCTTGACATGCGTCAGTACTCATACCAAACGGTGGCATGAGAGAGTGGCGACCTAAACACCAGCCAAGGAATGTCCCGAGGGATGCAGGACCCATTACCAACTGAAAGTGATTGATTTGGACCTTACCCAGAGGAGTATGGTGTTGTGACTTTAAGCATGTCTGCCAATAGAGACTAGCATACAGAGTTAAATTCATACATGCATTGTTTGTCTCATATCATATTGCATCATGCTATGTTATGCTATCATGTTATTTATGTTGTTATGGAATAACTTGCCTTGTTGAGTTCTCTGGAACTTATTCCTTTTGTGCAACATCTTTTGTTAGATTATTCTACAGGTATTGACGACTATGACGACCAGTATGATGAAGTGCAAACCGATGAAGGATACTTCACTCAAGGTGCTAGCAGTTACGAAGATTACGGTGAAGATCCCTTGTGTGATCATGTTGCGTACCAGGATTAGCCCTGTCTTGCAGTGGAAGCGGCCGTGCTTAGTTTCTAAAGTTTATGTTTATGAAGACATTCTTTATAAAGTAGAAGAAACTCTAGTTTAGTTAGATTATTTCTTTCTTTCTTTTGGAATAGGTTGTAATCTTCCTTTTGACATTTGATCTACATTTCCGCTATATCTATGGAGTGATATTCCGCCTCACTCTACATTTTGATTTATTATATTGGTATCATTTCCGCACTCTGATGTTATTTCGTTATATTGTCCTGATCTCTCAATTAATATTGTTAACCTTGATTTAGTCTTGTTCTTGATTATATTATTGTGAATGTGGGAGGTTGATTTCCTCGATACTAATCTTCGGGGCTGTGGATCACACACTAGAGTATGTCAGATAGGGTACCGGCTGGGTGGATGTGACAGTGCCCTTGGCACTTTCCCTGATTACTGGTTGACATACCTAGGGCATGTTTAGAAGTGTTTGGCTAGGTGACCTCATGAGTACTACTACCCTTCCGGCAGGGGTATTGAAGTTGGTTAACCCTTGATGTTAGTGGCTGGGTCCTGATTGTCACGTTGGCCCACTATCATCATAGAGAGGTAGGGTTGCATATAATAGATAAGGGCTCCTGGGCGCTCAAGATTGGTAGCCAACCCGTGAGAGGACACGGAGAGCATCCTGTCCATTATACGTGGATGACCGCTGGGTTAAGGAATGGGGTCCAACAGATAACTCCTGTTGAGGATTCCATTCCTAGGTGGGAAAGTATTGAACCAAAAGGGCACTAGGCATGATGAGAGATATTGGATACATAACTAAGTTGGTTGGTGCCATAGGGGGAGTATCTATATCATATGTAGTATGAGACCATATGACTTTGCACTAGGCCTAGGATTATCCTTGATACGCGCCAAATCTCATACCAAACGGTGATGTGAGAGAGTGGTGACCTATACCCCAACCATGGCTTGATAGGACTTTACCCAACAACCGCGGAGAACCCAATAGACATCTCTTGTTGAGGAAGAGTGACTGAGACCGCACAAAGGAAATTGGTGTATAAACTTAATGCATGTCTACCGTAGAGACTTCATGATAGAGTTATGAGCATAATATCATAACCATTCATATATCATATCATTATTATTAATTAAATTATCGATATTCATGCTATATGTGCGGTGTGGAATCGTGTGAATGAATGCATGATATGATGTTGAGTTGACCTCACTGAGTTTTGTTGAACTCATTCCTTTTATGTTTGTTTCTATTAGAATATACTGTAGGTTATGAGGACTCTTTCCAAGTGGAGGATTTGTCGCCGGCAAAATTTCTTGAGGGAGAAACTGAAGAAGATGTAGACTCGCAAGGAGCCTCATGCTAGCGCCGAGACTGTTCTTATGGGGTTGGATTCCATTAGAGAATTAGTCTAGTTTATTTTTCCGTTGCAAAGAAAACTATCCTCTTTTCTTTTCAAAACTTTGATGTTGTTATTGTGAAACCCAGCCCTAACCTTGACCCGGAAACCCTGTTGTTTGTAGGCCCAGCAACCCGAAGTAAGGCAAGAAGTCAGCTTTGGGCCATTTCAGTTGAAGACTTGATGGCTGGAGTGGAATCCTTGAGTGTGGATGTCAGTGTCCCTTCTATGGAAACTGCACCCTGATGAAGATTGGATTAGTTGATGGACTTGGAGTGCTCTCTGTATTGGTTCGAAGGCATTTCTACCTACTAGGTATGTCACTTTAGGTGTGTGCAAAACCCCTTGATGTTTGGACTTGATCTGAGCCTTCAATTCCCTGTTTTGAAGTTGTTGTTCTGATTGGTCGACTCATTGGTTGACTGGACCAGTTGACCAATCAATCGACCAATTGATTCTGTTTTTGAAATTTAAATCGTGGCTACTCTATTTAAGTCTAATCTCGGGAATACTCCGCCTCATCTGCCTCCTAAGCCTTTGGAATGAGTTAGAACCCTATCTAATCGATTCCCTTGCATCCTTGGTTGATATCTCGCAAGAACTCAAGCAATCTTCATCCTCCTACATCAAAGGTATGTGTATGATCTCTTTCCTCTCTATCCTCTCTATCTCTGATTTTCTTTTCTTAAATCTGTTCTTGATTGAGATCAGGAAGATGATGCTGCATTCTTGCAACCATCTATTCCATGATCTCATCATGTTCCTTGAGATCCATGATCATCATCATGATCTCAACCCTTTCCAGTTAAATCCTGGAAACCCTAACCCTCGAAACCCTAACCTTGTGTGGTCATCTGGAGAACCTTTGGTAATTCCCCATGGGAGGGAAACCTCTTGGGTAAAATTTATATGAACCTAAACTTTATAATTGAATGATTCTTCTTGTTATTTTTGACTAACAATTTACCTCCCTTCATCCGGAACTCTTAACCTTTTCATGGGAGCCAAAAAGGGTGAAACCTTAATTTCTTGGGTAAAATCAAGAACCCCTATTTTGATCATGTTAGAAGACTCTCACTTTATTTTCTTTACTAGAATTGTAACATATTAATCTTTAATTCCTTACCCTTGATCATACTATATTGTCCCTTCATAATCTATGTTTAACCTAATTAGGTTAACTTTCTGGTTCCTGAGTTGTGACCTGGAAACTTGATTTGATTAATGGTTTGTTGTCCTCTATAGACTTAGATGTTTCCATTAAAGTTTCCCCCTTATTTTGTACCCTTTTGAACCACCAAATTTGGATTCATATTCTAAAAATTCTGATTTTTGAAGGCTACTGTCTCTGTTGGTCGACTCATTGGTCGATCAGGCAAAGAGACCAATCGATCGACCAATGGGTACAAAGCAACCCCATTCTTGGTCTGTTTTGATTGAATTGTGATCTTTCCTTCTATGTATCTTTCCTAACTCATAGTATACACTTGTTTAAGACTCTTTTCTCAGGTTTAGTCAAGGTCTTATTTGATTCTCTAAGTTCCTTTACGAATTAGAAGGTAAGGACAGTTATCTCCTTAACTACATAGATTGCATACTCTCTGGTTTCTACTTTACGAAATTATGAGTTGTTTACTGTTTGTACACTTTATATTCTGATGTACTACTGTGAGAACAGTAGCTCTTTATCATGTTTCTTTTATTACTTAGACTTATGTGAGATTGCTTATTACTTTATTGTTTAATGATTTGATCATGACCTTACATTCTCTTTTATATAATGAGTTGCTGATTGTATATGTCATGACTGATCTGAGACTGTGTTTGATTAAGTTTGGTTTGGGATTGGGAGGTGTCCTTTTGACACTTCTGTCCTTTGACATTATCGGAAATAGTATGGGATGTTTCCGGGGTTGCTCATCGACACTTTCCCGAATCATTGGTTGTCATACCTAGGGCTGTCTAGCAGTGTTTGGTTAGGTTGTACCCCTGTTATATCAGACCCGATTCGGAAGGGTATTGAGACTGAACAACCCGTGGCAGCAATGGGGATTCACGGGCGCTCAAGACGGTAACCAACCCATGAGAGGACGGGAATCACATTGTGGGGGCCATGTATTGGAGGGTTGCATATGGCTAGACTTGGGCTCATGGGCGCTTAAGACCGGTAACCAACCCGTGAGAGGACATGAGAGCTTCCCATTTACCATATGTGGATAACCAATAGGGTTGATAAGTCCGTAGTCCGGGACTATTAGGAATCTAGTGGAAAGGATACCAGAAAGGATCGCCAGGGGCGAGGAATGGAAGTATCTGGACTGGAGTTGATGTAACTGAGTAGATGACTTGCATTGGGCTAGGCTTTTCCCTGACACGCACCGGTACTTATGCCAAATGGTTGTGAGAGAGTGTGTTGACTTAACCCCCTGCCATGGTTTGTCCTGAGGGATGCCGGACCCACTACCAAAAGGCGTTGTGTGATTGACCTACCCAAAGAAGTATGGTGCTATGACTTAAAGCATGTCTGCCATAGAGACCAACATACATAGAGTTTAGATGCATACATACATTATTTGTTTCATATTGCATTGCATCTTGTTATGGTTTGCTTCCATGTTATTTATGTTGTTATGGATTAACTACCTTACTGAGTTTCTTCGAAACTCATTCCTTTTGTACATTGTTTTTGTTAGACTATTCTACAGGTACTGATTACTATGGCGAACAGTACGATGAAGCGCAAGCCGATGAAGCGTACTACACGCAAGGTGTTGGCAACAATCAAGATTACTCTGATGATCCCTCAGTTGATCAAGCTGCGTACTACGATTAAAGACAACGTATATGTGGAACGTCTCAAATGGATTGATGAAGTCCACTATTTTGAAGACGCTATCTATAGAATAGAAAACCCTGATGTTTAGATATTTCTCTTAGTTCCTTTGATTTAGTTGTTATTTCTTTTAGACTTACATTATGCGTTCCGCTGTATTTTGTGGAGTGAGTTTCCGCCTCACTCTACTTCTTTTGATGTGATTACATCTGGTATCATTTTTGCACTCTGATTATATTGATTATTCATTTCTTGACTTTAATCTTTTGTTTATAATATTTTAAACCTTGATTATTTCCTGTTTATGATTATGTTATTGTATATGTGGGAGGATGATTTCCTCAATACTTGATCTTCGGGGCTGTGGATCACACTCTCGGGTATGCCAGCTAGGGTACCGGTTGAGAGGATGTGACAGTTATACCTTTTGATTTGAAGTAATGGATGATTGTAATCATTATTTCATATTTGATAACTTTATTTTTTGAAACTTGATTTATTCTTGTTCATTTGATTATACTATATCATATGTTGTATGGAATTGTCACTAAACCTAGGTCTTGTGGTATATCACCCCATGGGTATTCGGTATGATCGGATCCGGCTAGGAGGGGTGTGATACTGTCGATCATGACATGCTAAAGGATGTAAGCCAAGTCGATGTGATGTTTGGTGTAGATGTAGATGACTAGGGCCTCCATCACTGTGACCTTGCTGTGGTGATCGCCCTTTGGTATGATGTTCCACCCAATGATGCGAGCAATGATCGAGTGGAAGGAATCATGTCAGTGTTGCTCCTCAAATTGTAGCAGTGATCGTCGCTTCAAAGCATGGAACAGATCTTGTGTAGCTCGTATGGAAGTAGAACCTCTGTGATGTCGATGCGAGAATCCACCAGCAAGAATCTAGATACTTAGGTACCTCGAGTATATGGGCCAACACTCTAGTGGAGAAATGAATCTCGGTCTCCTGGACCATGTCTCAATGACCAATCTCAAACCTCCGTGTATATCTACCTCCGTGTGGTAAGTCAGTTTACTATAGAAGTACCTGACCAGCTCTGGATATACTGGGAGATATGTAGTGAAAAGGTGAGTTCATTGCATGGCATCCAACCACTTCTGAATGTGGAAGGGCCTCATATATCTCATCACCAGTAGACGGCCGTACTCAATAGGTAGGTCTTTGAAGTAGTACTCATAGAGGAACTCAGCCTCTGGAGTGTCGAAAAGGTCCTCTCGGATGACCACCTAGCAAGGAACATATCCCCGACCCCTGTTTGCATGTCTTCCTCATTGAGGCATGATGAATTTGTAAAGACAAGACAAAGTTTGCAATGAGTTAGTACAACAGGCTTATTTTCAATGAAGGAGGGTATTTTGGTAATTTTAAAAAATTTGATTTTGGCAAAAACTGCGATTTGGATATGCTAGTATGTACATAGTAGTTGGTTTACCATGCCAAGAAGCTTTGTTTGAGAAAAATCCATCATAACTGTAACAACCCCCATATTTCTAACCCGAGATTCGTATTTCAGGTCCAAGAACCCGAAGGTCTAGTCGGGTGAGCTTGTGGAGCGTCCGGATTGAAGCCCATGATCCATACCCTGGACCCATGGATCTGGATCCTTTATTTGAAGAGCCTGCCTTGGTTGGATTTTGGAATTCTGGAAGTCAAGTGTTGTTCGGAGATGTCCGGAATGAAGGTAAGATCTCCCCCATCTCTTCTTTAGGTCTTGGTTGGCCTTGGGTATCAACCCCCTAGCAAAAGCACCCTTGTATGGCAAATTACATGGGGGCGGTTGCTAGTGGCGGTCGATCAAACCAAGCGACCGCTTGGAGCGACCGCCCGGTTTGTTTTCGAGAATTTTGCCCTATTTTTCCCCCTGACTTCTATAAAAGGCAACCCTCGTCTAATTAACGAATACTTTATTCGTGGTTGCTTATTTGGGAGGTTAAACGGCTGCAGGGAAGATCCAAAAGAGATTCTGGAGTGCTGGCAGTGACTTGGAGATCAGTCCTTTCCTTCTTTGACTCTCTGGTGTGAGGTAATGAATTAATCCTTTGTTCTTTACTCTCTTTGTCCGTTAAATTAGTATTAACCCATCCCCCTTGTCTTTGTGATTACCCCCTTGGATATTTTTAACTCTCTTTTCAATCTACTTGAGATGAATTAACCGTAAACGAAACCCTGTTTTCGTGAGAAGGTTAATCCAGTCAAGGGGAGAGTTATGGGTAATCTATTGATGGTAATGGTTAGTTTTCCCTCACCCTTTTGGCTTAGGGAGTATTAGATTCGAGACTTAGGTCAAGATTACTCGAAATCCGGATTGAAAATGAGTAATCAGAGGCCTGAGTTACGGATTAAAACTCACTGTTTTTGGGGCGGTCACTAGTGGCGGTCGCTCAACCTAAGTGACCGGCCCAAGCGACCGGCTGGTAAACAGAGACCAAATGGTTTTTGGTTCTGATTCAAATTGATTCATTTAACTTATATGTTACTGTAACCGTGTATATAGGTAAACACTGTTTGAAAGAAAAGTCATATAATAGTTATCGGATTTCATTTTACGGACAATCTTATTATATGCAGGTAAGGACAATTCATCCTATCTCTTAAATAGATTTATAATATGTTAACCTAATGTATATTTGAAATCATATTTCTTTATATATGCTGCTGTTTATATGTCTTATATAGAAATCATATTACTTTACTGCTATTTGTCTTAATTATATACATATTGTGTTGATGATGGATGTTATGTATTGATGGTAGTTGGTATATGGTTCTGATGGATGAGGTATTTATTTTGGGATATCTTAGCTAGGGATATCAGAAGGCTGTGGAATGGGACACATGCCTGCTGATGTCTCCAGCACTGTCTTTACTATTTGATGGCATTAATTAGGTAGAGTCTAGAATTGCATGGTTAGGTACCCCACATGCTACTACCCTTTCTGTGACACCCAGCCCAAATCTAGCCCGGAAACCCGATTTGTTTTGGGTGAAGTAGGGTTTGTTTAATGTTGACTTTGAAGTTTGACCGTGATTTCAGTTTTACTATCTTTTAAAATCTTAGGAAGCCATGTCAGACCTTTCCCTTAGAGTTGATCAAATGTTCCAAAATGAAGGTAGATGTCCTTGTGGGCCAAAACCCATGGATATTGATGATGGTGTTTCCTTATGGAAATCTTTTTTGATTTGGTGTTGAACTAATGAAGAACTTGGTTGATGGACTTAAAGCTTAGTTGGACCTGGTTTGAAGACTTCCCTCCATACTAGGTAAGTAGTATGATGTGTTGAAAGAAGCCCATCCAAAAATATTGAAGTTAGGCCCATTAAATCCCTATTTTTGAATAAGCTGTCTAGGCAGTGGCATTTTGGTAAATATCTGTTTTGAAGGTTTTCAAAAGCTTTATTTCTTTTAATTTCGTGGTAAACTATTCCCATTATGTTTCTAAACCTCTAGATAGTGTGGGATTGACCTTTGAACTTCCTCTTTGGCAATCAATCAACCAACAGGGTCAGTTTGGTCAGTTTGGTGAAACTCTAGTAACTCTTGAACTCTTTGTGCTATTTAAAAGGGGGAACTCCATGTGTTTCATTCTCAATCTGTTTCTAAGCCTTGGAGAACGTGGGAAAAGCCTTAGAACCTCTCCTTCGAAGTCAAGGAAGATCCTCAAGCATCTCTTCAAATTTCATCATCGGTTCCTCTTCTAAAAGGTTAGTATTCAATTCGTTTCTTCTTTAATTCATTCTTTCTTCTCTACTTCTGATATTCTGATCTTGAGAAGGGTATTACACTGGTGTAATGACCTCTTCTTTAATTCTTTTAGCCCTAGAGTGAATTCCACAATTCACTCTATGTTCTTGAAAGCCATATGGCGATGATTCTTGAATTTGATTCCACCAAAGCTCTTAATGATACTTTCCCTAATTTTTTACCTATCTTTATGATTGTGGGGAAGGTCTCATATTATTACCATGACCTTCCCTTGTTTCCTCATGATTGAGGAGTTGATACCTAATTTTCCTTGGACCATTGGAAGCCAGAAGGGAGAGATTTTGAGGGGAAATTCTTGGGTAACTTTCATGAGAGGGTAACCAATTGGCAACCCTTTTATTTTCTATTAATTCATTGGACCCTCCCCAAAACCTTTCTTGATTGTAAATTCTTTGTCCTAAGGGTGAATCTTTATTCTTCCTAGTCTTTCCGTGGGATACATAGATTCTTGTTAGTAAATCCCTAATTGTATGATTTGAATTTCTTTCCTTTCACTTTAATTGAGAACCTTATTTTCTCTCATTAGTAGACCCTTCCTAATTCCATTCTTTATTTTGAAATATTAATGAGATGTTCCCTTATCTATCTTGGGTTGTTTTTGTGGGAGTTAATTATGGGTAACTCTCATGGGAGGTAACTAACTCTCATGAGAGGTAACCATATCTGAAACCCTAATGTTCTTTTATCTGTTGGAAGCTTCCCAACACTTTTTCAGATTGTGCATTCTTTGTTTCTCTTTCCCTTGGGTGAATCTTGATTCTTTGTTTCTCTTTCCCTTGGGTGATATTTGTGTTAAGCTAAACTTGATCACTATATTTTCTTCATGATCCATGTTTAACCTAATTAGGATTTCTAATTATTCTTTCTTCGTTCTTGTTCTTGTTTGAGATCAGGAAAAAGATGATGCATCCTTGCAACCATCTATTCCATGATCTCACTCTATTCTTTGAGATCTATGATCATCATCATGATCTTAACCCTAGCCAATAGATTCTTGAAACCTTAACCCTAACCCTTGAATGATCTTTCTGGAAACCTTTTGTAACCTTCCATGTGAGGGAAACCTCATAGGTAATATTTCTATTAACCTAAACTAGATTTCCTATGATTTCTTGTTATTTTCTTGATAACAATCATTCCCTCTCTTTCCGTGATCATAACCTTTTCATGAGCCATATGTTATGATGAAACCCTAACCCCTTTATTATTGACCTATTGAGATTGATTTTTCGGACAATGATCTCCCCCATGTCTTCATTTGGGTTAGGTTGTACTTGGTCATCAACCCCATGAGCAAAGCACCCTTGTATAGCAATATACATGGGGGCGGTTGCTAGTGGCGGTCGATTGAACCAAGCGACCGCCTGGAGCGACCGCCCGCCTTCTCTTTTTTCGGGTTTTGCCCTATTTTGCCCCCTGATAGTTATAAATAGCATCCCTCGCCCTATTAACGCATTATTATGTTCGGGATTGCTATTTTGGGCGATTAGGCGGCTGTGGAAACGTACAGGATTCAGGTCTGAAGTGCTGCTAATGATATGAAACCTTTTCTCTTCTATTCTTGGTGATTCTGATTAAGGTAATGAATCTTCATCTGCAATTCTCTTCTTTTTAACCTCTAATTGATATGACCCATCTCCTTTTTGTTAGTGGTTTCCCATTTGATTTGTTGTACTCCCTTTCCAATGTTCTTGATGAGATCCTGTCCAGAAACAAGTCTCTGCATTTGTTAATGGATAAATCCAGTCAAGGGGAGAGTTTATGGGTAATCCATTTATGATATTGTTAGGTTTCTTTTCACCTAGTGTCTCTTGGAGTGTTAGATTTGAGACTTTGGCCATGATCACTCGAAATCCGGATTGAAAACGGATGATCAGAAGCCTGAGTTTCGGATATGTAACTCTCTGTTTTTGGCTGTCGCTCAACCTAAGCGACCGGCCCAAGAGACCGGCCGGTTTCCAGTGTCTGTGTAAGTTTGATTTTGGATTTGTTTTGACTCTTGACTCTTTTATATTCTTGTAACCCTCTATATAGGTGTTCTCTATTTCAAGTAGAAGTCTTATAATAGTTTCTGGAATTCAAGTTAGAGGAGTTTTACATAATTACAGGTAAGGACATGCATTCTTATTTATATGCAATTACATATACATGATGATTTTGTTGTTCTATTTACTATGCGTTGATCATGTAACTTGCTGTAATTGTATAAGGCATGTGAATCTTATTGTACACTTGTTGTTTGTGGTGTTCCTTAATGTACTTCATCTTTTATGATATTGCACAACTGTTCATGATATGATAAAGAGTGATGTAGTGTAGTCGTGATGGAAGGGGTATTCCATTGGGATATCTTGGCTTGGGATATCAGAAGGCTGTGGAATGGGACACATGCTCGCTGATGTCTCCAAAGACTATCATGATTACTGGATGACATACTTAGGAGTGTTTAGAATTGCATGGCTAGGTACCCCACATGCTATTACCCTTTCGGCAAGGGAATTGAAGCCGGGTGACCCGTGACAATGGTGACGTGACTATGTTTCATCCAACAGCGGTAACCAGTCCGTGCGGAGACTCAGTGGTCCACTGTTGGTCATGTAATGGTAGGGTTGCATATGTTAGGGTTGGGCTCATGGACGTCCAAGGAACGGACCGGGTGTCGTGAGGAGTCATGAGAGCATCCGCCCCAATAATATGTGGATGACCATAGGGTTAAGGAGTGGAGTCCAACAGCGGTAGCCAGTCCGTGAGGGTTCTCACTCCTAGGTTGCGAAGGATACTGAACCAAGTTGGTTGGTGCCATAGGGGAAGTATCTGGACTTCATATAGTATGTTACCATTATGACCTTGCATTGGATTAGAAACCCCGACATGCGCCAGTACTCATTGCCAATGGTTGTGGTGAGAGAGTGTTGACATAACCCCTAGCCATGGTTTGAGAGCCAGGTGTGGACTTACCCCTTTGCCCAGGATCCCTACAGAGGTAACCAGTCCTTGCCAGATCAGAGTGATGAGACTTACCCAAATGAGGGCTGGTGTATATCTTAAAGCATGTCAGCTGTTAGAGACTTGCATAGTTAGATCTTAGTAGCATTCATATTTCTGCATACCATCCATATCATTTCATCTGTGCATTCGTGGATTGTATTGACATATATATATGAGAATTGCTTGTTCCTTACTGAGTTCGTTGGAACTCATTCCTTTCATTGTATGTATTATATAAACTGTACAGATGGTTGCACAACGTCGGACATTGGAGATGATTCGTATGAAAGAAACTTCTCGTATGAAGCTGATGTTGACACAAACAGTGATACATGAACTTGCAGAGCATGAAGCCTCCTGATGATGCTTGTGTGCACCTTTAGCACCCATTGATGGCCGACAGAGGCAGATTGCCAGGATTGTTATGATCGTAGGGAGAAAGATTGGAGGACATCTTTACTTGTTAATTTAGAAAACCCGTTTTTAGATTTAGAAAAGAAAACCAGAAAGAAGATTATTTAGTTATTTATTTTGCTTCCGCTGATCTCGATATTACATTTAATTCTTGATTCTTTCCTTTGATTCTTTCTTGGATATTTATCGGAGTATTTGGACTCCTGTAACCTTTTTATTAATTATTGCACTATTCTTGCTCTTGATTATCTATATTTGTATTTATTATTGTTGATAGACTAAAACCATGGATCCTGTGACGGTTCGCACCCACGGGTTGTCGAGCGGTTAACTAGGCCCGGCGGGCGGGGTGTGACACTTTCGATAGGGGGATTGAAACCGAGTGACCCGTGATGACAGTGAGGTGACATTGTGGTCCACTGTTAGTCATATAAATGGTAGGGTTGCATATGTTAGGGTAGGGCTCATGGATGTCCATGGATCGGACCGGGTGTCGTGAGGAATCATGAGAGCATCCGCCCCAATAATATGTGGATGACCATAGGGTTAAGGAGTGGAGTCCAACAGCGGTAGCCAGTCCGTGAGGATTCTCTCTCTAGGTTGTGAAGGATACTGAACCGAGTTGGTTGGTGCCATAGGGGATGTATCTGGACTTCATGTAGACATGTAACCAGTATGACCTTGCATTTGATTAGAAACCCCGACATGCGCCAGTACTCATTACTAATGGTCGTGGTAAGAGAGTGTTGACTTAACCCCCAGCCATGGAATTGAGAGCCAGGTGTGGACTTTCCCCTTTTTCCCAGGATCCCTACAGAGGTAGCCAGTCCTTGCCGGATTAGAGTGATGAGACTTACCCAGAGGAGGGCTGGTGTATAACTTAAAGCATGTCAACTATTAGAGACCTGCATAGTTAGAAATCATAGTATCATTCATATGTTGCGTTCATTCATATTATTTATGTATCTTGACATTTGTTGGATACGTGATGGGATTGTGATTGTTTGTTACTGAGTTCTCTAGAACTCACGTCTTTATTTTGTATTGTTTATTAGCCTGCACAGAAGAAGGAACTTTACAGGAAGATGGACTGGTTTTCTATGAAGGAACCATCCCGTATGAAGAAGATGTGGCACCGTCAGTGGGAGATGGAAATAGCATGTGCGGGAGCTCCTGTAGCTGCATGGAGTGCGCTTATCGCACCTATTGATGATCAAAGGCGGAGGGTGGTCAGAAAGTTTGCTCGGCGAATAGAGTGAATTGGAGAACACCTTACCTTGAGATCCATGAAAAACATTTTTTAGATTTAGAAAAGGAATCTGGGAAGAAATTGATATAACCTTTTTGTTTACTTCCGCTGAAACCTTTATCCATTTTATTCATTATTTCTTTCCTTTATTTATTGACTTTGGAGTATTTTGGACTCCTGTAATTCATTTAATTCAGTTATTGAATAGTCTTTGCTCTTGATTATCTTTATTTGTCTTAAATATTGTTGATAGACTAAAACCTTGGATCTTGTGACGGATCGCACCCACTGGTTGTCGGGCGGGTAACCGAGATCGGCGGGTGGGGTGTGACAATAACCCTTGGATTTTACCCAAAAAAGTCAGCAAGAGGGGAAAATGGAGAAAAATCCACTTTTGGGTGAGATTTTGGAATTTTTTAAAATTCGGATTTTGGTCGAACGAAATGTGTGTGCACCTCAAAGATAGTGAATCAGGTGTGTCGGAAGTGGTTTGATTTAAAATTCATTTCATTTGAAAATGAGAAGAAGATTTCAAAATTTGGGCATATTATGTGATGAATAGTAAAAATGCAAGCAAAGTGAGTAAAAAATTGTTGTTGGAACATGGCATTGAGTTTATAACACTTGGAATATAAAGAAAGAAACTCCTAGACATGTTTCCAACCTAGAACAACAACTATTTCATGGATTTGAGCAAAAACAAGAAGAGGGTTAAGCCACTAAGGTGTTTGAACATCACTTATCAAGGGTTGATGATCAAAGTGGTGTTAGATGTTGTTGTGGAACCTTTGAAGCCCTAGAAACACTTGGAATACCCTAGGAAACCCTTATCCAGAGCCCTCTCATGAAATGGGAAAAGATTGAAATGTTTTGAAATGAGCTAAGTGGGCCCATTTAAAGAAGTTTTTTTTTGTGTAGAGACCTTTGGTCGCCCTAAGCGACCAAAAAGACAAATTTCTGGATTTTGCAAAGTTTTTGAGTGAAGTTTGATTTTGATGCTTATGTTTGGATTTTTAATGGCCTATACTACTGAGATAAGTGTGTTTTACATGTTTGGAGCATGTGAATGATTTTTGATAATTTTCTTGGATTTTTGCTTTCATGTTGGATTAACAAGATGGTTAACACAAGGACTTGTAGCACCTCTATAAGTCGGAATGTGAATGTGACTATCCCTAATAGTGGAGCATCTACTAATGGTGCCGCTGACTAGGTACCTATGAATGGTCAAACTGTAGAAAATCCACCTGGTGCTCCCTTGATAGCAAGCTTGCAAGATATTGCTAATATTATGGGGAACATCTGCAACAGCAAAGCATACAGTTTAATCAGATTATGATTGAATTCATGGCTATGCACAATGAGACTCATGCTGCTGGCCAGGTGAATCCTAACCCTGCTGGTGTGCTTAATATTGGAAGGAATGCGGGTACTCCTCATTCCAAGTTGATGGAGAATTTTCTAAAGCTCCAATTGTGTGTCGAAGGATACTCTGTTCCTTAATAAATGGTTGGGGCAATTAGAGAAGGCCTTCAAGAACTTGCAATGCATTGAGGCACAAAATATTTTGTTCATCGAGCAAAAGCTTCAGCATGAAGCAGATGCATGATGGAATGCTACCCGTCCCATTCTAGAAGCTTTGCATACTGATGGTGTTATAAGTTGCTTTTTGTAAGAATTATTCCCATAAGTTTGTGAAGGATGCAAAAGAGTCAGAGTTCATGGCTCTTGTGCAAGGACCACTTTCTGTGCTGGAGTATCAGTAGAAGTTCGAGGAATTATATTTCTTTGCTCCTGAGTCATTGAGAGCAGATCGAACAAAGGCAAAGAAGTTCTTCAAAGGACTTAGACACTCAATCAAGACTTCTCTCAATATTCTACTAATTGAAAGTATGCACAGATTGTTTAGAATTCGAAGAAAGTTGAAGAGTCTGAGAAGGAGCATTACTATCTCCTGATATCCCTGTAGAGTATGAATCCTAGCTAAGTGGAAATGACTGACAGGAAGTTCATTAGACCTACGCCATACCCCACCTCGACATTTCAGCCTAGGAATGTGGGACAAAGTTTTGGGAATACTCAGACTGGACAATAGAATCAAAATAGCGGGAACATGCCAGTTGGGAATGTTCAAGTCTCCAGGCCAATCTATGCATATCTTAGGCCTGTGCATTAGATACCACTGACGGTAGTGACTACTACTACCACCCCGACAACGGCGCCAAAAACTTGTTTGTGATTCTTAAAAGTAACCGCAAGCGCACGGTATCGTGTAGCTAACGGGTCGATCTCAAGGAGATATGCCACTTATAATTCAACTTCTTAATAGTAATGTGAGAGTGGAATGATTCAATTTTTGTTAACTAATTAACTAAACTAAACGATCCTAATCTATACGTCTAATGCAATTGAATTGAAACGAAAAATAAATTAAACACAATCAATGCAAAATAAAAGACAGGAAAAAAATTGCGAACAATAAAAAAAAAAAGGAAAAAAAAAAAGTAAAACCAGTTGGTATGTTAAAGTAGTCAGTAAAATTTCGTTCATAGCTAAAATGCAGATGCAACACCACCCGTCACCAGAAGCATAGGCACAACTGTAGGCTTGCTCCGGTTATGTGGTCCGAGATGATGAATGAATAGGCAGAAAGTAAATAACAGAAAGTAAATAACAAAGCAATAAACAAAACAATAAAAGGAAAAAGGAAGCCTTAACCAAAGAGAGTCACGACTGTAGGCATCTCTGATCAAGGATCCAGGGGAAGGGAGAACAATAAATAATGTTGAAAGTAAATCCTAAATTAAGAATATGGAGGGAGGAGAGAAGATTAATAAAGAATGTTACTTACTTGTGAATTGAACAAACGATTCGAATCTCAACCAACCCTAACAACCAGATGTAGATCTAGAATGATCTAAATCTGCAATTGCTAGACCTAGAGAAAAACGAATCTAAAAAAATTGAAACTTGAACTTGAAGCTTGAACTTGAATTGCATTACATAAAAAGATTAAACCTAAACATTGAATCTAGAAATTTAAATCTCACTAATGCAAGCAAAGAAAACTAGAGAAAGCCTAAATAAACTGAAGAGAGAAAAAAGAATGCTACTACTAAGCTCTAGAACATGTTCTCCTTTGATGGAGTATGCTCTCCTTTTATAGAGTTTACATGAGATATGAAGCACGGCTGAATTTGAATAAAACTCAGAGTTTCTATCTGACTCAGCCAATTAGGGTTTTGACGTACTAATCGCGCCAACTTAGAGAGATCCGATGCATAATTCCACCGTTGGATTTGAGGTTTAAGTAGTCGTGAAGCTCTCCTCCAAAAATCAGCACGATCGGACATTGGATGACCATTCAATGAAGAGTTTGATCAAAACTGGACAGAGGCATTCAAAAACGGGATTTTTCCTCTTTTTCTTTCTGAATATAATTCTTTTTCCTCTTTTTCTTTCTTTAATTAAATCCAAGATATGAGATAAGATATTGAGGTATGGAAGGACTCTTTTCCATCTGGACTCTCTCAATAATATCTCTGTAGATTTGATTTAAAATCTCAGCCGTAGATCAAATTTGCCTTCTTTATCTCTTCAATATTTTGGAGTTGGCCCATAGTCACACATCTCTAGCCCATCATGCTCCAGATCAGGCCCATTTTCGCATTTGAGAATTTGAATGGACTTCTTGACGTGTAAAATAGCATGATTCAAGCCCAAAACTCCAAATATTTGCTTAAATTTTGAAAAGTCCTAAAATCTGCAAAAACAACATAAAACCCAAGGTAACTCCACTCTAAGTGTATAAAATGCATGCTTTTTGCCCTAAGATTTCACACATAAATGTGCTCATCAGATTCCCCCACACCCCACACTTAGATTAAGCTTGTCCTCAAGCAAAAATTAAAGAAAATTCAAATGCAAGTAAGAAACTAGTGCAACAAAATAAATCCTAACTCACATTTGTAGGAATCATGATTACACTTAGCATGTGCAACAGTCCTTTAAACCACTAGGTTACCCCTAGAGGACGAGTTTTGTCTCGTGGATGTTTGCACGTGAATATACATCCAAAATTCCAATTCAGCTCAAAATAAAACATTGCAAATTCCAACTCTAACAATTGGTAAGTACCCATACAAGATCAATAGCTATGACAATTTTTCTCACCATTGAATTAAGATCCCCCACACTTGAACTTTATTACCCCATATTGATTCTTGAGACTTAGCATATATCTTAATCAAAGACTCACCTTATATCTTTCAAGTACACCTCTCCTTTAAGCAAAACCACTCATAAAGTAAGGGGACCAAGTATTAAGGTTTTGAAGTATTGAAGTATTTTTGACCAAACAATTTTACCAAGGCATTGATGACACTTGTATTTATCTCTCTCTTTTCTTTTGAGTAGTGAACTCTACATTACTCCACTACGGTTGGCTTGAATGACATGGTGGAGCAAACACCAGAAACCCAAGTTACTTTGTAGCTTTGCTTTGCATATGCCCACATAGACAGTGATGCGAGAGTTCTTTTCAATAATCTCCTTCCTAAGAGTTTCGATCAAGTCACCTTTTTTTTTTTTTGGTTTGTCATGCCATACACAAAATTGATCTCAACTTCTAGCCAAAAAAACAAGGACCCACAAAACTCAAAGATGGTCCAACGCCTTAAGTTAAGGGCCTTTTACTTTTCTTAAGGAAACTCTCATCTCAACATATATACAAGTTACCTTCCTCTCAACAGGGTTTTTATGTGTTCATGATGG
The DNA here is from genome assembly GCF_041222555.1 of Hakea prostrata. Classification (NCBI taxonomy): domain Eukaryota; kingdom Viridiplantae; phylum Streptophyta; class Magnoliopsida; order Proteales; family Proteaceae; genus Hakea; species Hakea prostrata. The sequence continues at coordinate 30,827,982 of NC_142600.1, forward strand.
GTACCAAAATCACTCTCATTTCACACATCATAGCAATTGAAAGAATATGTATACTAACCAAAAGTCAAAGTTAAAATCTACAAAGAAGCTATACCCCCCCCCCCCCCCCACACACACTTGAGTAATGCAATGTCCTCAATGCATGATGAAAAGAAGAATAAGGGCAAGGAAAAAGAGGGCATACCTTGGCGTTTCTCAATCACCAATGTAAAAAGGCTCATAGAGATCAATGATCTCTACAGTATCAACACTTGGCATTTCAAGGAAAGGCTTTAAACGTTGACCATTCACTTTGAAAACTTGGTTAGAATGAGGATCAACTATTTCCACAGCACCATGGTTAAAAACACGGTGAATAATAAATGGACCTTCCCATCTAGTTCGCAATTTTCCTGGGAACAAATGTAGTCGAGTATTGTACAACAAACCTGTATCACCAATAGAAAATGATTTCCTAACAATATGCTTATCATGAAAGGTTTTAGTTTTAGCCTTGTAAATCTTTGAGTTTTCATAGGCTTCATTTCTAAGTTCCTCCAACTCAGATAGTTGGATATGACGATGGATACCCGCATTGTCAAGATCAAATTTCAACTTCTTGATTGCCTAGAAAGCCCGATGCTCTAATTGAACTGGGAGGTGACAAGCTTTACCATACACTAAACAGTATGGGGATTGACTCAAATCCGTCTTATATGTAGTTCTGTGGGCCCATAAAGCATCAATCAAACGATTTGACCAATCCTTACGAGTGGGGTTAACTGTCTTTTCTAAAATCTGCTTAATCTGTCTATTGGAAACCTCTACCTGACCACTCGTTTGCGGATGGTATGCAGTAGCAAGCTTATGGGTGATTCCATACTTTTTCATCAAGGCCTCAAAAGGCCGATTACAGAAATGTTTGCCCCTGTCATTAATCAAAGCACGAGGAGTGCCAAAACGAGAGAAAATATTTTCCCTTACAAACTTGACTACCACTTTGTGATCATTTGATTTACAAGCTACCTCTATCCATTTGCTCACGTAATCAACAGCCAACAGAATATATAGATTCCCGTAAGAATTAGGGAATGGTCCCATAAAATCAATACCCCAGACATCAAAAATTTCAACAATTAAAATTTGATTCAGGGGCATCATGTTCCTTTTGGTCACTCGACCAAGAGATTGACAAGCTTTGCAAGCTCTGCAAAAAGAAAATGAATCCTTAAATATTGTAGGCCAATAGAACCCACATTGAAGCACTTTTTCTGCAGTTTTCCTAGGCCCAAAATGACCCCCACAGGCATGATCATGGCAGAATGAAAGAACAGACATTTGTTCATGCTCAAGTATGCAACGCCTAATGATTTGATCTGAACCTATTTTAAACAAGTATGGATCATCCCAGAAAAAATATTTCACTTGTGAATGGAACTGATATTTATCTTGGGTGGACCAATGGGATGGGGTTTCATTGGTCACAAGATAATTGACAATATCTTGCATACCAAGGTACCATGTTTACGGATAACAATTGCTCATCTGGAAATGTTTCTAGAATTGGACTTTCTTCCTTTCTAGAATTAGAAAAGCGGGATAGATGATCTGCAACTAAATTTTCAGTTCCCTTTTTGTCCCTAATTTCTAAGTCAAACTCTTGTAGTAGCAAGACCCAACGAATAAGTCGGGATTTTGCATCCTTCTTCTGTAGCAAAAATTTGATAGCTGAATGATCAGTGTAAACAATTACATGACTACCTATCAAATATGAGCGGAACTTCTCTAATGCAAACACAACAGCCAAAAATTCTTTTTCAGTTGTCGTATAGTTAAGTTGTGCATCATTGAGGGTTCGACTTGCATAAGAAATCACGGTGGGCATCTTATTTAGCCTTTGACCTAGAACTGCCCCTAAAGCATAATCAAAAGCATCACACATTAACTCAAAGGGTTCTAACCAATTTGGTGCTTGTATTATAGGAGCGGTGGAGAGCTTCTCTTTCAATAGTTCAAAACATAATAAGCACTCAAAGGTAAAATGAAAGGGGACATCTTTAGCAAGTAATGAAGTTAATGGTTTGGCTATCTTGCTAAAGTCCTTTATAAAGGGGCGGTAAAAACCAGCATGACCTAGAAATGATCTAACATCCTTGACACTCTTAGGTGATGGTAAATTAGAGATAAGATCAACCTTAGCCTTATCAACCATAATTCCTTCTTTAGAAACAATATGACCTAAGACTATTCCATTCTTCACCATGAAGTGACATTTCTCCTAATTAAGAACTAAATTTTTGGCTTTGTGACGTTTAAGAACTAAGCGGAGATGGTGAAGGCAATCAGAAAAGGTAGACCCATGAACAGAGAAATCATCCATAAATACTTCCAAATAATCCTCTACCATATTTGAGAATATGCTCATCATGCACCGCTGGAATGTAGCAGAAGCATTGCATAACCCAAAGGGCATGCGTCGATAGGCATATGTTCCATATGAGCATGTGAATGTGGTTTTGTCTTGGTCTTCGGGTGCTATAGGGATTTGATTATAGCCCGAATAACCATCAAGGAAACAATAATAAGCATGGCCGGCTAAACGTTTTAACATTTGATCAATGAAAGGCAAAGGAAAATGATCCTTATGAGTGGCTGCATTAAGCTTCTGGTAATCAATACAAACACGCCAACCAGTTTGAATACGAGTTGGGATGAGCTCATTGGTAGTTGATGTAACTACTGTGACTCCGGACTTCTTAGGAACAACTTGGACTGGGCTTACCCACTGGCTATCTGACATGTGATAGATAATCCCATTATCCATGCATTTCAACACTTCTTTGTGAATGGCTTCTTTCATCACAAGATTAGCCCTTCTTTGGGGCTCCCTAGAGGGTTTGGATCCATCAATCAAATTTATATGATGTTGAACTATGGAGGGACTAATTCCTTTAATGTCAGCCATTTGCCAACCTATGGCTTCTTGATTGTCTTTAAGCAAACTAAGAAGCTCATCCTCTTGGTCTTTGGTAAGATCAGAGGCAATGATTACAGGAAGAGTTTTATTGGGGCCTAGAAAAGCATACCGAAGAGTCGAAGGCAAAGGTTTCAATTCTAGTTGGGGGGCCTCAACCACAGATAGAACAGGAAGATTTCTAGACAACTTACCAAGTGGTTCATTAAATTGTTGCAAGCTCATCATATCAGAAAAAAAAAATCACTCCCTATATCCTCTAGTTCTTCCAAACAAGTGTAAAAATCATCCTCAAAACCTTTTTCAATGGAGAAATCAATATAATCAGAAATGCTTTGCAACATACTAATATTCTCAGAAAAGTTTGGTTGTTTCCCCAACCTAAAGACATTGAACTCAATGGATGTATTCCCAAATGATAACTTCAAAAGACCATTTCGACAATTAATAAGACCATTGCTTGTAGCTAAAAATGGTCTCCCTAATATCACAAGAATTTGGTCCTTAAGATTTGTCACTGGATGTGTGTCGAAGACAATGAAATCAACAGGAAAAACAAATTCTCCTACTTGAATTAACACATCTTCAATTATTCCATTGGGTATTTTGACAGATCTATCAGCCAACTGGAGAGTAACCGAGGTTGGTTTGAGTTCCCCAATACCCAATTGTTTATAAACAGTATACGGCAATAAATTAACACTAGCGCCCAAGTCTAGTAAAGCATGTTCTATTTTCTTATCACCAATAACACATGGAATTGTTGGACTTCCTGGATCTCTATACTTAATTGAGACTTGTTCTGAAAGGATTGAACTCACATTTTCTGTTAGAAAGGCTTTCTTTGGGACATTTGTGGTTCTCTTTTGAGTACACAAGTCTTTAATTAAGAACCTTAGCATAAGAAGGGACATGAGAAATAACATCTAAAAGTGGAATGTTGACACTCACATTTTTGAAAACTTCTAAAATTTTGTCAACATTTTCATTCCTTTTGGTACTTGCTAATCGGCTAGGAAAAGGGGCCTTAGGTACATAAGATCTCTCATTTGAAGTTTGTTCTTTTCTCAAGGTTTCAGATAATGATTCATTAGACTTAGGTACCTCTAAAGCAATTGGTTCCTCCTCAACTTCTAAGGGTTCTTCAGACAAACCCTCATTAGGAGATACTTGAACATTCTACGCATCACGATGGTTACTAATTTTGCTTTGGTCAATAATAGGAGATTCACCTGTTAAATACCCTTTTCCACTTCTCAATGCATACACAGAAGTAATTGGCTCTAAAGAAGAAGAAGTGGTTTCAACTTGGTTGACTTGATTTGGTGGCTTTTGTTGAATCTGAGTCCTAGGATTTAACTCAGGCTGGCTAGGCATTTTACCTTTTTCTCGCTTAGACAAAGCACTTGCAAGAGTGGAAATTTGTTTTTCCATATTATGCATAGAAGTCATGAAGGTGCTGGAAAGTACTTCCATATTCTTCTCTAAGGTAGAAAGATGAGAAGACTCTGGATTATTACCTCTATTGAAACTAGGTGGTGATTGATTTTGTGCAATATGAGGCATACGAGGCACAATAGGTGGATTGGCAGGCCTAGCTAAATTGGCATTCTGAAAATTAGAGGCTTGAGGGAACTGGACATTTAGATTATGAGAAAATTGGGCACTTTGTTTTTGAGGGGCACCAAAGTGATTTTGTGTGGAATAATTGCTTAATCCATTTTGGTTTTGCCCTTGAGACCATGAAAAGTTAGGATGATTCTTCCACCCAGGATTGTACGTGTTACTGTACGGGTTTGGAAACATCATACTGACATTCTCATGTTGGCCTCCAGAATAGCTAGGACATTCCTCAATTACATGTGTAAGAGATTGACACCATGCGCACATAGCAATAGATTTGTCAATAAAATGTGCTTGACTAGGTGGTGGTGGTGCAGCATTAACTACCAAAGTCTCTAACTTTTTCAAAAGACTATCTATTTGTGCTTCCTTATGAACTTGGCTATCAACAAAATATCCCCTACTAGTCCTTTCAAACTCTTGGGTTGACTCCCATTCTCTAGTTCTATCTGCTAGGTCTAAAAGAAAATTCCAAGCTTCAGAATTATCAGTGAATGATGTAAATCCTATGGGGCACATTGATTCCAAAAGTTGCTTTGTTTGGTAATCGATACCCTCATAAATTATTTGGCATAAATGCCATAATTCTATACCATGGTGAGGGCATTCTTGGAGAAGGCTTTGGAACCTCTCCATTACCTTAGCAAATGACTCACTGGGTTTCTGACGAAATTGAAGAATATCATTTCTTATTTTATTCGTCTTAGAGAAAGGAAAGAATTTTTTCAGGAAGAGGACAGTAAATTGTTCCCATGTGATAATGCTATCCCTAGGTAAGCTATAAAGCCACTTTTTAGCTTGATCCTTTAATGCAAATGTAATGAACCGTAGTCTGATAGCATCATCAGTGAGTTGTTGTACCTTCATAAGGACACAAACCTCCTCAAACTCCCTAAGAAACAAATATGCATCTTGATCAGATAACCCATGAAATTGGGGTAACATAGACAGATAATGAGATTTGAGCTCAAAATTATTACCCCTCACTTCAAGTAAACGTATATAGGAAGGTTGTGCAGATCGGGTTGGATAAAATCTATCCCTAAGACTCTTAGGTGGAGGTGGTGGAGGTAAACTTTCCATGGTCAAGTTAGACACTCGGACAATTCTATTTGTAGAATCACGAGTCCAGACACACATGCACTAACTCCCTAATGCAATTAATGGCTCTTATGAAAGAATGAGATTTTTTAATTTTTTAATTTTTTTTAAAAATAAATTAATTAAAGAATAAAAGAAAAGAAAATAACAAAAACAAAAGGAAAGTAGTGAATTTCCCACCACAAAGATTGAAACAATGATTCTAAAGCTTTAAGGTTGCCGTATAGCTGAGCGCTGTATAGGTTTGAAAGCAAGGGAATCCGTATAGTCTTCGGAGCCACCTACAATCGAATCTTGGGGATTCTGCAGTAGAGTGGGGACTACTATACGTTTTTGTTTCTACTCAAGTTAAGAGTAATATCTTTGAATTTTTTTTTTTTTTTTTTTTTTAAAACACTTCGATTTACCTAAGAATTAGAAAAATAAAGTGGACTAATACCTCCCTGGCAATGGCGCCAAAAACTTGGTTCCCTTCCTTTATGAGTGGTTTTGCTTAAAGGAGAGGTGTACTTGAAAGATATAAGGTGAGTCTTTGATTAAGATATATGCTAAGTCTCAAGAATCAATATGGGGTAATAAAGTTCAAGTGTGGGGGATCTTAAATCAATGGTGAGAAAAATTGTCATAGCTATTGATCTTGTATAGGTACTTACCAATTGTTAGAGTTGGAATTTGCAATGTTTTATTTTGAGCTGAATTGGAATTTTGGATGTATATTCACTGCAAACATCCACGAGACAAAACTCGTCCTCTAGGGGTAACCTAGTGGTTTAAAGGCCTGTTGCACATGCTAAGTGTAACCGTGACTCCTACGAAAGTGAGTTAGGATTTATTTTGTTGCACTAGTTTCTTACTTGCATTTGAATTTTCTTTAATTTTTGCTTGAGGACAAGCTTAATCTAAGTGTGGGGGAATCTGATGAGCACATTTATGTGTGAAATCTTAGGGCATAAAGCATGCATTTTATACACTTAGAGTGGAGTTACCTTGGGTTTTATGCTGTTTTTGCAGATTTTAGGTCTTTTCAAGATTTAAGCAAATATTTGGAGTTTTGGGCTTGAATCATGCTATTTTACACGTCAAGAAGTCCATTCAAATTCTCAAATGAGAAAATGGGCCTAATCTGGAGCATGATGGGCTAGAGATGTGTGACTATGGGCCAACTCCGAAATATTGAAGAGATAAAGAAGGCAAATTTGATCTACAACTGAGATTTTAAATCAAATCTATAGAGATATTATTGAGAGAGTCCAAATGGAAAAGAGTCCTTGCATACCTCAATATCTTATCTCATATCTTGGATTTAATTAAAGAAAGAAAAAGAGGAAAAAGAATTATATTCAGAAGAAAAAGAGGAAAAATCCCGTTTTTGAATGCCTCTATCTAGTTTTGATCAAACCCTTCATCGATTGGTCTGCACGGCTGAATTTGAATAAAACTCAGGGTTTCTATCTGACTCAGCCAATTAGGGTTTTGACGTACTAATCGTGCCGACTTAGAGAGATCAGATGCATAGTTCCACCGTTGGATTTGAGGTTTAAGTAGTCGTGAAGCTCTCCTCCAAAAATCAGCACGATCGGACATTGGATGACCGTTCGATGAAGGGTTTGATCAAAATTGGACAGAGGCATTCAAAAATGGGATTTTTCCTCTTTTTCTTTCTTTAATTAAATCCAAGATATGAGATAAGATATTGAGGTATGCAAGGACTCTTTTCCATCTGGACTCTCTCAATAATATCTCTGTAGATTTGATTTAAAATCTCAGCCGTAGATCAAATTTGCCTTCTTTATCTCTTCAATATTTCGGAGTTGGCCCATAGTCACACATCTCTAGCCCATCATGCTCCAGATCAGGCCCATTTTTGCATTTGAGAATTTGAATGGACTTCTTGACGTGTAAAATAGCATGATTCAAGCCCAAAACTCCAAATATTTGCTTAAATCTTGAAAAGACCTAAAATCTGCAAAAACAACATAAAACCCAAGGTAACTCCACTATAAATGTATAAAATGCATGCTTTATGCCCTAAGATTTCACACATAAATGTGCTCATCACCAATCTATGCAAATCTTAGGCCTGTGAATTAGAGACCACTGACGGCAGTGACTACTACTACTACTACACCGAGAGATGCTATAAGTTTCTTCTACAAGCAGACTGGACATTATGCCCGCACTTGCCCTCGAAGAAATACTCGGCCGGCAGCAACTGTAGCCAAGACTGCACCAGCGCCTCCTATAGGAAAAGTGTTTAGTATTACTAGGACTGAGTAGGATCTGAGACATGATGTTGTGACTGTTATGCTACTTGTTGCTCAATACCTGCTTTTGTAATATTTGATTGGTGCATCTCATTCTTTCATATCATATACATTTGTAAGAGGTACTACTGTGACACCAAAGAATTTATCTAAAAGCTTGATGATTAATACACCTACTAGATCAGTAGTACATTTAGATCAAGTAGTTGAAGCTTGCTCTATTTTTGTTTGTGGAAGAAATTTGGAAGCCGATCTGGTACTCCTAGATATGAAGGATTTTTTATGTGATTTTGGGAATGGATTGGTTGACTGCTCATAAAGCGGTTATCCTCTATTCTTTGAGAAGAGTACAATTTCATATTGATGGAAATTCAGTCTTTGAATTTTAAGGTGATCAAGGAAGGCTTAGTAGGAAGACTTTGACTGCGGTGATGCAAGTGAATGCATTGGTAGAAAGTGCATCACTTAATGCTTCATCTAGAAGTAAGATTAAGAAGGAAAAGAAGCTTGAGGAAGTCACGGTGGTAAATGACTGTGGATATTTTTCCGAAAGACTTGTCAAGTTTGCCTCCGGAAAGAGAGCTCGAGTTTACCATAGAGTTGATCCCAGGAGCCGCCCTGATATCAAAAGCTCCATTTAGAATGGCACCTACCGAACTGAAGGAACTATAGAATCAACTGAATGAGCTCTTAGATAAAGGTTTTATACAGCCAAGTATATCGCCTTGGGGAGCTCTGGTTTTGTTTGTGAAGAAGAAGGATGGTAGCATGCATCTATTGGGAACTAAACAAGTTGACCATCAAGAACAAGTATCCGCGGCCCAGAATTAATGATCTCTTCGATCAGTTGAAAGGTACAACATTGTTCTCAGAGATAGATTTGAGGAGTGGATATCATCAGCTTAGAGTGAAGTTTAGTGATATTTACAAGACAACTTTCAGAACACGGTATGGTCACTATGAGTTGAAGGTCATGCCTTTTGGTTTGACAAACACTCCTGCAATTTTTATGGACTTTGATGAATCAAGTATTTCACAATGTCTTGGATAAATTTGTAATTGTGTTCATCGATGATATTTTGATTTACTTGAAGAATGAAGAGGAACATGTGAAGCATCTTCATTTCACCTTGCAAAGATTAAGAGAGAAGCAACTCTTTGCTAAGTTTAGCAAGTGTGACTTTTGGTTACCAAAGGTAGTTTTTCTGGGTCATGTAGTTTTAGCTAAAGAAATTCGTGTTGTTCCTGATAAAGTTAAAGCAGTCGCAGATTGGGATAGGCCAAGAATTGTGATCGAAAAAAGAAGTTTCCTTGGAATGGTAGGTTACTACAGAAGGTTTGTTGAGAACTTTTCTAGGTTGGCTGCTCCTATGACTAAGCTTACTAGAAAAGGGGAGAAGTTTGTTTGGACTGATGCGTGCGAGAAGAATTTTCAAGAACTGAAAGATAGATTGACAAGTGCCCCAGTGTTGACTATACTAGATGACTCTGGTGGTTTGACAATCTACACTAACTCATTAAAGATTAGTTTGGGTTGCGTTCTGATGCAACATGGGAAAGTGGTGGTGTATGCTTTAAGGCAATTGAAGGACTATGAGTGAAACTACCCTACTCATGATTTGGAGTTAGCAGTTGCAGTGTTTGCTTTAAAGATTTGGCGTCACTATCTATTTGGAGAAATAATTGCCATCTACATTGATCACAAGAGTTTGAAGTACTACTTCACTCAGAAGGAGTTGAATATGCGGCAAAGAAGATGGTTGGAGTTGGTAAAGGATTATGATTGTGACATCCAATATCATCCTGGAAAAGCTAATGTGGTTGTTGACGCTCTTAGCAGGAAAGTAAGCGAGAATAATTTGATTTGAATGCTTTGAGCAAGCCACTGTTATTTTCTATTTTGGAATTTGGTTTGGAAATTGTTCCAGAAGGATCTGAAGTGATACTTGCAGCCATGACAGTAAGATCCACCTTAAGAGACAAGATAATTGCATTACAAGGCTTAGA